>NC_135718.1:96813962-97016462 GCF_964656455.1 Halichoerus grypus | reverse complement strand
TTCTCCATGTCTTGTGTTTTACATCATGATTAGTGTGGTATTTTCATTTTTTTCTTCCCTAGTATGTTTTTCCCCACTTTTTTGAAATACTTATATTTTCCTTTAAAATTTTAAGGCACCTTAAAAAAGTTTCAAAATATTTTGTATTATTGATTTTGTATACCAGAGGAGGACTAGATAGAAAGCTAGTGATAATCTAAATTTTAGTTTGGTAAAAGATGATCGTTGGAATGGATACCAGGAACTTTGTAACTTAGTTTTCTCTTTGTTATTTGGTGTAGCCTGCAAAATGCCAGTCAAGTAATTTTTAATATAGTAACTTGTATCCTTTTAAAGTATGCATTCTTGAAGAGGATGATGGAGGTAAGTAGAAAATAATTTTGTGTAGTGACTTGTTTTTCTCCAGTTGATCTGTTATAAACCTCAACAGCCATATAGCATTCTTTTGTCCAAATGATCTAATGGCATTTTCTAAACTTATCCTGCTGTGACTCTGTGGACCATTCTCCTTCTGAGAGCCATACCACCCTCTCCCTTCTAGTCAGTCAGTCAGTTTTAAGAGTGAGAATGTCAGTAATATAGCAAAAACCTTGCATAGAATCTACAGCTTTCAAATATATAGATTTGGTGCAAACTTTGATAACATAATTATTAATAGTAATAAACTCTTTGCGGTACACTTAATGATTGGTTGCTCTACCTTGTTGTGTAGTGACATCATGGTTAAAACCAGTATTTGCAACATGTGGCTCCTTTCAATTTTAGTTTAAAGTAAAAGAGTTCAATGACTTTTTTTCTTTTGAAGAAGGATTTTTAGTTACATCTTAGAAAACTGAAAACTTGGTTTTGTTTTTGTTTTTTTGTCTTGCGGCTCATTTTCATTGTTGATTACTAATTCACATGTCCAGCTAATTCAGATTTCTCATGCATCTGACTTACATGTTTTTGTAATCCCTTCTGTAAGAGAGGCTCTTCTCCAACTTTCATATAATGGTGAAAGAACCAACCCTCCTTTGTATGGATTGGAAGTGCAGAGGTCAAGGTGAATAAAGCCTTGGTGCCTCTCCCCACCCTCTGTGGTGGTTCTTTTTTCTGGAGTCCCATGGCATTTTATTCATATCTGTATCATTCATATTACTTATGCATTATAATTTTTCTGTTTATACATATCTGTGTTCCTTGGAGACTCCCAACATTTCAAGACCTTTGGGCACATAGTATATGTTTAAATATTTAAGCCAGTAAATTAAGATCTTTTGTT
Organism: Halichoerus grypus; assembly: GCF_964656455.1. NCBI lineage: Eukaryota > Metazoa > Chordata > Mammalia > Carnivora > Phocidae > Halichoerus > Halichoerus grypus. The sequence goes on along the minus strand of NC_135718.1, from coordinate 97,015,201 downwards.
GAAAAAGATCTAAATAAATATCTCCTTAGCACATTCATGCAGGCGTTTGAGAGAGAGTTTTGTGTGTGTGCTGAAACAGCCTATGGACCATTTTACCAGGCTCAATACCAAATTTCAAAAGTTATTCACTGATTCAAGAAATCAAAGAGATAATTAACTTTAGTTTTCAAATTTATGGAGAATAGGGACAGGATGTCTAGATGTGTATAAGGAATTGATCATTCTTATTGTGTCTTTGAAACATCAAGCCCCTTATCTTTCTCTGAAAATGTAAATGGCCAAGAGGAGTGATATTTAGGAAGGCAATTTGGGGACAGAAAATCCTGGAGGAAACTATGTGGAAGGAGAGGTGGTAGAAACATGGCAGAGACTTTTTATATAGAAATCCTAAAAGTCGTGGTTACATGCTGGCTGAAAGCAGTGTAACCTACCTTTGCTCCAGAAAAGGTTTGAGCAGCATATAAATATCTAAGGTATACAGAAGGATTACAAAGGAAAATAAATCAAACTGAAAGGAATTTAGGATGGAAGAATAAAATGAAGCCAGGGGTAAGGTAGCACACAAATGTATTGCAGAAGCACTTGGAATTTTCAAAGGTAGTTGGAAATTTTTCCTCAGGTTTAAAGCAAAGAGGGAAATGGGGACAATTCTATAATCATCCCCTGTGTCCATGAGGTTAAAAGCAGAAGTGTTTCAGAGAAGCCCTTTTCTGGCCTTCTATATAAAAAAATAAGTGTTTCTGATGGTTCCTAATAAGATTCTGTGTGATGCAATGCAAACAGTATCATCAACTCATTTCCAGATGTAGCTGAATGCTTTAACAAATATTCAATTGAGGTAATGAAGAAATTCTATAAGGAACCCAGGAAGAGTTTGATAGTGTTCTATTTCTCAGCTTCCCACTTGGTCAAGGGATAAAATGTGCTAGAAAAGACTGAAAGATTGACCATGTCTCCTATAGATGATAATAATAATAATAATAATAATAATAATAATAATAATAAATTCTTCTTCTTTTTTGTAATTTTGGCTTTCATTTCTCTCTCATATATGCAAGCTAAAGCTTGTGTGTCCATATCCTTTGTTAGCAATGAGGGGCATATCCATACTGTGAGATAATCAAATAAGCAGATCATAGGGTTGGGACCTTTTAGGAAAATTACCTGTTTAACTCTATCTTCATTTATGGAAGGGCATGGTATACCAGAATTAAAAACATCTCCCATAAGTCATACTATTTAAATAAAGTTTAATAAGTTCTCTCTCGATTAAATTGACTAGAATTGAATCAAATTGATGTATATATCATTAGAGAAACTGTATTTTAATAATTTTATGTAAGTGCCTTTTTACTTACAGTGTAAAACTGTTTGGAGACTGCTCAATTCATTTTTAAAAGGCATGCTTTATATGCTTTAAAAGGGTGATTTAATTTATTTTCCATTCATAGCAGGGAGGCATATCCTACTTATTTTCTTTCTCCCTATAAATGTACAACTCATCCAAGTATGTTTTGTTTTACAAGTCATAGGCTTATTTTGTGATGATAAAGAAGAGTTCATCTCTGAAACATGTTTGGAATTGTGGGGAGCCCAGAATTTTAGATTATCAATTATTTAGGACACTTAAAGTTTTGTCAGGAATGTTATTTCTCCTACTTTGCTTCACAGTGATGTTTGTTTTGTTTTGGTTTTAAAAACAGTCTAGTTTCTGAATTCTTAAATAGGGAGAGAGAAGGAGTTGGCAGTTTTAAATGTACCTTTGAGAGAGCTCTCACTGGGTTACTCTTTAAAAACAACCATCCTGGTTGATGAATATGTAATGGGGACTGTCAGTTCTAGAGCTGAGTGGAAGGCAATTCCGGAAACCCCCTGGATGCTGGAAGACGAGAGTGTTGGTAACAAGTGTCATGGGAGTTTGTACCTGAGGTGATCATTCTAAGAATGTTAGAACTAAGTGGATTTCTCAAATTCACTTGCCCAGTGACCCTAGCCTTGAGCAGATACTCAGAAACCAGCTTACTTATCATTTGCTACAAACGTGCCATTTTCTCTATAATCACACCACTCTGTGCCATATCTCATGCTTCTCTTTATTCTCTCCCTCCTATCCCTTCTTTGGGTTTTTTTTTTTTCTTATTTGCCTTCTCCTTAATTTTTATTTTTCTTTTCTCTTAGTTTTCTTCATTTTACCTTTTGTTTTTGCAGTACAGTTATTCTGTACATCTTTTTCATCTTAAAATTTTGACACTCTAGAACTCCTATGCTTCAGTTTATGATTTTGAAGAGAGCATTTTGCCATAAATTTCTCTTTGATGTTTTCTCTTACACTGATTCAAAGAAATAAGTATAGTGGAAGAGGGGGGTGGGGGAATTAATTCATTTCAGGCACCATTTATAATTCAACAGAGGGAAACTAAAAGTTTGGGAGGAAGGGGATTCCAAAAAGTGACTGAGTGTCTTTCTAGTTCATTGTTCTGGTAAACTGTATGCATTCTTCTTTGTAGAGAATATCTTCATTTATGGAAGGACATGGTATACTAGAATTAAAAAGCATCTCCCATAAGTCATACTATTTAAATAAAGTTTAATAAATTCTCTTATTAAAGAGAACACAGATTGCTTTTTAGGGTAGGTCACCAGGCCTAGGGCTATAGGGGAAATGCTAGGAAACACTGTGTGTATTTCTAATGCAAAGAACTGTTGGTGTTCCGACCGGAGATCCTTTGGATTCTCCCTGCGCTATCTAAATAGAAAGAAGAGGAAGAAAAGTGTTCTCCATCAATACAAAGCCCCAGGACCTTATCTAGAGTCTATTGTGTTTGGGGATTTGGAGGTAACTAAAACCAAAAGTGTTCCAGGGTTTGGATTTGCTAATATTAACTGCTGGTTGGCTTTGACGTTAGGATCCTTATTCAAAAGTGGCTAACTCTGCTGTTAAGGTCAGAGTAGAGATTTGTCGGTATAAGAAAGAAGAATCCCTTTTCGATTACCTCAACGAAGTCGAATACTTGTCTGGGAAAATGCTTGTGTTTTAAGGCCACTTGTTAATATTCTATTGCCACAGTGACATCTGTTGGTAAGTGACTACTTCATGCTCTTCTCAAGGATTTTTGTTTTGAGAGATACACCTTAAGCCGAGCTGCAGGAAGTAGCTAAAGACAAAGTGATATCTTTGCCCCTTATAAAATCCTTACTCCTCTTTTCCCTTTCCCAGGATACCCCCTTGCATGGTTTGATTATTCTTTTGATCACTCCTTCTATTCACTCCTACAATGACTCAGCAAATATTTTAAGCACCTACTGTGTGCCAGACACTATTCTAGATGCTGGGGATGTAAGGGGAAAAAAGGACAAAAATCCCTGCCTTATGTTCTAGTAGAGTAAGAGAATTAAAATTAGGCAAACAAGTGAATTATGTAGTATATTATGTGATGTTCCATGTTACAAAGAAAGTAAGAGACAGGGAATGAGGAGTGCTAGCCGTGGGTGGGATTGCCACTTTATTAAAAAGAGTGCCGAAGTCTGGAACAAAGCCCTAGGGAAGGGGCAAGGCAGGGGGGATATGCAGAGACCCTGTGGAGGGAACATGGCAGCATGTTAAAGGGTAGCAAGAAGGCCAGTGTGGACACAGCCCAGTGAGCAGGTGGGGAAAGGCAGAGGTGGTCAGAGAGGTCAGGGACTGTGGACAGATGAAAGAAGGTCATTGGGCCTGTGCAGAGACTGTGCTTTAATCTCAGTGAAATGGAAACTTTCAATGTAGTTTAACATATAAAATTTAAATGATAGGCACCTTTTATTTTTCTATAGCATTGTCACATGTATCAACTAAAATGCTGCTAAAATAGGAATTAAATTATCCTCAAGAGTGACTGCTATTTCTTGTCAAGTGTCTGGTCTTCATGCCAGTTGGGGGTGGGGAGCGGTGTGACAGGAGACAAGCTCTAGTCTTCAGCTTCCCACCAATTGCTTATATTATGTGCCTCTGATTTCTCAGCTGTAAAATGTGAGCAGTAGACACGAGGAGTTGTTCTCAGACAGAACAGTTGTTCTCAGTTCTCCGTGGAGCACTGGGGATTTCTGAAGGCCCTTTTGTTTTTATTTTCTGTTTTTAAACTTTCATGCAAGCTTCACTTAGAAGAAATTTGTCCCTTAGCTTAAAAAATAATCCTGGAATTGGTTATCCCTTAGGTTTTCCAGCAGGAATTTGCAGTCTCATAGACTCTTAAGTGACAAAGGGAGGAACGAAATCCCTTTAGAACCCCTTATTACTAATGCCTCTTGGTGGTAGTGGAATGAGAAGGTAATTTGTCAATAGTCAGATAAGACAATTGAATTCTGTCTTTCAAGGTTGGTGAGTTGGCTTCTTTCATTGTGCAGACTTTAGCTAAGTGAAAAATAAAATAAGTGAATGTTTCAGTAGGTACTTCCTGGCACAAAAAAGAAGCTGGCAATTGCGAACAATAATGATTGATGTGTCAAGAAGGACATGAGGCTATTCAATTTTAAAAATAATGACGTGAGTGTTAGTCATTATATGTGTTATATATACTGAAAAGTAGTCATGTCTTTCTAATACAGAAGTATAATTGGAAGATAAATGGGATGTTTTTGGTACTTCTGGTTAAAGATATGTTTTAGTTAGTTTTGTTTTCTGGGTGAGGAAATGGGGGAAATTTTCTTCTTTAAGATACTGACTATCTTCTTCTTTTCCAAACCAGAATCTCAGTCTGCTGTTTTGGAAACTCCAAAAAAATGTTCAGATGCTGTTCAGCGGGTAAGAAGAGCTTATTAGGATGTCGAATCCTACTCTCTTTCTTTCTTACTTTCTCTCTTACTTGTCTTAAAATTGTGACAGACTCTGATTTATTTTTTCATCTGCCAGCTAGCTTAGGTCGCCCTTATTTCTCTAAGCCTTTAGGGGAATCCAGTCATGTGGAAGGGGATGTTTTCTTCCATTTAGGCTTTGCAAAGAAAATCAACCTTGAAGTGGAACTGAGTACAAGCTTTTTAGAGGGTGCATCATTCTATATCTGGCCAAAGAGTTGGGCCTGACAGCAGCTGGTTCCAGCAGGAAATGGCGGCCATTCCAGATGTCACATGGAGATGTGCCTGGCTGAACTAACAGTCACATGGATACGAGTTTAAAAAAAAATGCCACAGCTTTTCTAAAATCAAATCATATTCTTAAGTTGCTTTGGTGGATGAAACATTAGTGTCTGTTTAATTTCCACAGAAACCTTTATATGGTTACTAAAAAAGCCAAATTTTATGTGTTTTTTCTTATGTCAAAATACTAGTAAAGAAAAAAAGACTGCAAGAAAGGAAAAACTTATATGGAATAGTAATTGTGGATAGCAGTTGTTCTTTTGGATACAAAACCATTTTTTTTAAAAATGTATTTATACTTTCTCCCAACAAATCTTTAGAAAATCGCTTAGTATTAGAAACTGTCAGTAAGAAGAGTCTGTCCTCCAGTGTGGTCTAGTAGAAGAAAAGACTCTCATCATGTTCTAGGCCCAGCTCGGTTTCTGGTTAGTATGTAACAACATACTAAGCTATCTGGGACATAGTATTTTTCTCTGTAAAATTAAAGAATTTGATGGTTTTTTGAGAACTTTCCCAAGTTAAAAAATGGCTTCCCTTTTAAAAAGCGGCAGTCCTGCAGTGTACATGAAAAGTTGTGCTCCCCCTGGAGGAGAAGTGAGGGTATAACATTGGTCAAGAACTTTATTTTAAAACTTACTCATACTTAAGAAAAATACAGCTATAAAGTTATTACAATATTACTGACACCTACACTATACTTTTCATCCCTATGACTTATTTATTTTATTACTGGAAGTTTGTACCTCTTAATCCCCTTCACCTATCTTACCTATCTGAAACTAAGATGTCAACTATACTTCAATTAAAAAAATTAATAATTGGGGTGTCTGGGTGGCTCAGTTGGTTAAGCATCTGACTCTTGATTTCAGCTCAGGTCATGATCTCAGAGTCCTGAAATTAAGGTGGGGCTTGGAGCCTGCTTAAGACTCTCTCTCTCTCCCTCTGTGCCGTCCCACCCTGTGTGCGCTCTCTCTCTCTCAATTAAAATAATAATAATAATTCAAAAATGTAGATACATTGGCCGTTATTTTAACATTAAGGACACTCTTAAGGGTAGTGTCATAAAACATGTTCTCCTAGTTTTTTGTCAGAGCAGAGACCTACATGAGGCCAGGGCACTTGGAGATGGGGAGATGGTTGGTGTTCTCAGCTGATGGTTATTTAATTAACTGTGTAATGATTAGCCAGCAGTATTGAGATGAAGAAAGATAAAGAGAGGTAAAGTGAAATAAATTCAGAAATAATTAAGAAAAACAGTGCCCTCAAAATATCCTCTCATTTTTTACAGGCTTTTTTTTTTTTTTTTTTTTTTTTGAGGCATGACTAAGTTGTGATCTGAGATAATATATTAGATTTTTCTAAATTCTTATTTCCAGGGCATATGTTACTGAATTTTTGTTATATATGATAATGCCAAAGAAAGCCTCAACAAAACATAATCTATACTATCAAAAATGATAAACATGTGCAACATTGCTCTATATATTAAGACTCAAGATATCCATGTGTGTAAAATTACAGTGATTTTTCTATTTCTCTTGAACTGTGAACCATGGTAAAATATATTATAATAAGCAGAAAACCTGATGCACTGGGTGATTTACAAATGCTTGATGTTACAGCTTTGGAAATTCAAGGGTGAATTAGATTGGTTTAAATTTCACATCTTCTTTCCTTGTTGCCAGTGAACTCTCTAGAAGACAGAAAATACAATTAATTGAGAGGAAACAATATTTGGAAGCAATTGAGGTTAAGTCCTCAACAATGACATTGCTTACTTTTTTTGTCATAGTTTACTTATGGATTGGTTCTTTTCTTAGATATGCGTATGTTTCATAAGTGCTTAAAGTAACTGGCCATCAAAGGGATACAGGAAACTAGAATTAATTACCAATCTACTGTGCACGTACTCTTTTACTGTATTATCTTATGCAATTCTTACAATAGTCCTTTAAAGTAACTATTATAATTCATATTTAACTGATACAGAAAAAGATGTTTATAGTAGTTCACTTGCTTACAGTCACAAAATTAAGAAAGGGTTAGGAGCCAGGATTTGAATATAGGTCTCTTTGATTTTATACCTCATATTCGCTACACTATGATAAAAAATTATACTTTTACGTGAGGAATTGCCCTATGGCTATTGCCAAAATCATTAGATTGGTAGATGAGAAGTTTATTTTCGAAGTTATTCTATTGTATTTAAACTCTATCATTTGTAAGGGTCAGATGTCAAGATATGTTTCAGAGGCACATAGAGAGACTCATTAGCTTACCTGTACATTTTTAAGTTTTAGTATAACTTTGGTATGCTAAACTGTGCCAATTTTGCTAACTTCAGTGTTTCACTGCTCTTTAAAAAGAAAAAAAAAACCTTACAATTTTCATGTAAAGCACCTTGCTTTTTTCTTCTTAGTCACTAGATGGCAGTTCTGTATCTCTATAAATTACCACTACGGAAGGAAATGCGAGGTTTTAAGCCAGTTTCTTCTGTATGAATGATGAACAGAAGAGGGTTTCTTGTCCATCCCAGGCTGCCTGCATTATTCTGTGGGGGTAATGCGAGATCTCTAGGACTGCTTAGTCAGAGGCATGGAGCAGGGTTGGAAAGCGCCCTCTAAGTTTTTCTTCAGATGTGAGTTCAGGCACCTGTTCTCTCAATCTGAGCATACTGGAATTTATTGAATGAGTTTTGACTTTTACTCTCTCCCTGTAGTTAATAATTCCGAGAGCTCCATATCCCTAGAAAAAAACCCATGACTCATAAGGCCTTTTCTCAACTAAAAGGAGGTAAAGGCTGTGGTGTTGCCAGAGAATCTGATGCTTAAAGCAAATACAGCTGACATTCAAGCAAAAAGAAAGAGCTATGGCTTTCTCCCTGAGGGCTTTTATTGATGGCCCTATGGAATTAGAAGGTTTTCAGATAAAACTACATTATTTAGGACCTCATTTATTGATTATTTATTTTCAAGTGATACACTCTGAAAATCTGCTATGTCGAAAGGATTACTTCAAAGAACTGTAATAGGACTCTCTTTCAATTCTATTTTATATTTTTTGGTATTTGAAATACTGAACTGTAAACCCTTTCATATTCTGCAATATATAATTATCTCTAAAAATGTTTGTTCCACAAAATGAAAATATATTTTCCAGAAAAATCCTTTCTTCCCCTTAACATATTCTGGTAAATACCTTGCCCAAATGCTACCCATTTTCAATGTCAGTGCCTCCACCAGGGTGTCCTGCATCTCTACCCTTCCCAACCACCTCTCACTCTGCCCGCCCTAGACTCACTGGGTCGAAGTGTTTGTGAAACACCTAAGAATGATCAGTCTGAGGTAAACTTCAAGGATGACTAGACTGACTCATGTTTTCTTCCCTCAGCCATGGCTGAAATACAAATGGCTATAAGGTCCCAGGCTCTTCTGTATACAGGAAATGATTTGTTCCTATGTTAAAGATTAATATCTTTACAATAGCAAACAATAGCAAAACGGGTTACTGCCAAATTTTTAAGTTATTTTTTGCTCTTGAAATTATAGTTGACCCTTGAACTTACACGGGTTTGAACTGTGCAGGTTCATTTATATGTGGATTTTGTTCCCCAAAATACAGTACTATAAATGTATTTTCTCTTCCTTATGATTTTCCTAATGATATTTTCTTTTTTCTAGCTTAGTTTATGGTAAGAATGCAGTATATAACGCATATGACATACAAAATATGTGTTAATCAGCTGTTTATGTTATGGCTAAGGCTTCCAGTCTATAGGTAGTTAAGTTTAGGGGGAGTCAAAAGTAATACACGGATTTTTGACTTTGTGGGTGGTTGGTGCTTCTAACTCTCATCCTGGTCAAGAGTCAACTGTACATATAAAATTGTATTTTGAAGCATTTTCCTAAAACTCCTCGCACCTTTCTAATGCAAATGGACTAGATGAAAGGTACATAGAATAAAATTTGATCTTTTAAAAATTCAAACTTTGGGTAAGAATTGATAATATCAGGCAAACGAAAGTAGTCTCTCTACACATTATGGTTTTTATTAATTGTGAATAGCCACATCTCTTACAAAGTCCTGGATAATAAAAAGAAATTAAACAGTATCAGCACTCTTACCCCATATGTTGGATTATTTATATGTAAATAAATTCTCAAAGGTCAGCAAAATGCTTATGACTTGAGATGACTGGCAAAATCTTATCTCAGTCCAATTTTAACCTCCTTTGAATACAAACTCTTCTCTTAGGATCCTGCTCTGATCAGCTCCTGGGTCCCCTTGATGCCTAATTTGATTGCAAACTTATTTGAGGAATTAAATATTCTTTCCCATTGGTTCTCCTTAAAATGTCTGTTATAGTGCTCTTCATACAATAACCACTCAGTACAATTTATTATTAGTTTCAGAAACATCTTTATTTGGGGACAAATCAAGGAAACAGATGTGAGTAATTGCGAGGTAGCCTGGTTGATGGTGCTTGAGGGATTACTCACATGTGTCTTGCCATCGAAAAGTTTAGAGAATAAAAGAAGTATTGGTCAGATCAAAAGAAAGGTGTGGGGTGAATATAATTCTAAAAGGTAATGATGAAGACTTACAAAAACAAGAAGCCACTTGAATTTTGTTGGAACATATCACACATATCAAAGGGTTGGAAAAACATTGTTTAATGTTAAGTTCCTTCTAAACTCTATGGCAAAAAGCAATATGAATTTCCATGGTTATTAAAAACCTACAAAATGATGATTTACAAGACAAGTAAACAACTAAAATATAAACCAGGGTAAGAAAAATAGGGGTTAAAGGAGAGAGGGAGAGAGATGGCTGAGGGAAGAAAACATGAGTCAGTCTAGTCATCCTTGAAGTTTACCTCAGACTGATCATTCTTAGGTGTTTCACAAACACTTCGACCCAGTGAGTCTAGGGCGGGGCAGAGTGAGAGGTGGTTGGGAAGGGCAGAGATGCAGGACACCCTGGTGGAGGCACTGACATTGAAAATGGGTAGCATTTGGGCAAGGTATTTACCAGAATATGTTAAGGGGAAGAAAGGATTTTTCTGGAAAATATATTTTCATTTTGTGGAAACCCCCAACTAGCTCAGAGAAAAATTTAGACATTTTAACTCCAGAAATAAAGAGAAAAGAGAAACTGTTCTGTTAATTTTAAGAATGAAAAGCAGTTAGCATCTGGAAAACAGTTAAAATTTGAGATGAGAATGTGAGGAACGAATTAGATATTACACTTTGTTTTCACTTTTCTCTAGGGCAGTAGGGCTGGGAGGTGAAATGAAGTTATATCTTTGTTCTGTTGAGTGTTAGATGGTATAAACGTCATTTGTGCCAGACAACACTGTTGATGTCCTAGAGAGAATGACAAATTGTTCAAGCAGCTGATCTGAAAGAATAGCTGAGCCGATAAAAGTTCTTAACTTATAATGGTTGCTTATCCTTTATTGGACATCTGTTGAAGTACTATGTACAAGGTATTTGTGGTAGGTATTGAAGGAAATACAAATGGCTATAAGGTCCCAGGCTCTTCTGTATACAGGAAATGATTTGTAAGATGTAATGTGATTCTGCTGAGGTGTTTAATATAATGTATTGCAGAACTTAAAAAAAAAAGGAATATTGTTGAGAAATTGTAATTAAGGACAACTTCTTAGGAAGGGTGCAACTAGTGATCATTTTTGGACAGTTGGAGGGAAGGAGAGTGAGAATTTCAGATGAGAAAAGAGAATAAAGGCATAAGAGTGAAAGTGAATGTGGCATTTTGGCAGGGGGCTTGGGGGAGGACACGATAGGCACAGTAGTCCAGGTGACCAGTTGATGTTAAGAGGTGGCTCAGTTTACTCCTCCAGCAACCCAGCTTTGCTTTCCACCTCCTGGGCCTCTGCCCGTGGCCCAGTCTTATCTGGAGTGCTGGGATAGTCCCCAACAGGGCTCTGTACTTCCTCTCTTAATCCCCTCTAATCTTTCCTCCACAATGCCTTGAGTGATCTTTCTAAAATCCAAATTTACTTATGTCTGATATCTGCTAAGGCTCATTTAATGACTGTTTCTAGCATTTGAGAAAAAAATTCAGACTCCTGAGTTTGACATACACGCTTTTCCTTGCCATCCTCCATCTTTAGCCTTACCACCAACTGTTTCCTATGTTTGGTTTGTTCCAGTCTTAAAAAAATGCCCTAGTTTTCTGAAAAATAACCTAATATTAGGATCCTTCATATCTGTCTTTTTATATGTTTCTTTGGTACTCCTACCCCCCCCCCCTTTAAAATCTAGTTAATTCCTGTTTCTTAATCTAAACTCATGTTAAACTTTACTTCCACTTAGACACTTTCCCTGAGACTTCAATCTGGAGAGTCCTTTTGGCATCCCTACTCTGGGACCCCCTATACTTATCTTGCTTTTCTGTAATGGTTGAATTATGCATGTCTCATAGACCGTTGAGCTCCTTAAAACCAAGACTGTCCGTATTTTCTTTGTCCCTCCTGTATCTAACATAGCACCTGACATTTTTAGGAGCTCGGAAAATGTTTGATGAATGGCTAATTAGTAGGAGACCACACTGACTAGAGCAGAGGGTGCTTATTGGGGAGTGATAGAAAATTTGCCTCTATTCATACATGGTGATTGAGGATATGGACTTTGGACCAGTTTCCCTGGGCATAAATACCACTTACTCTTTTAACTGGCAAATCTGAGCACAGTATTTTACTTTCTGTGCCTTAGTTTCCTCATCTATAAAGTTTTATCATAAGGGGTTTTGTGAGATTTAAATGCATTAATTTAAGTGCGTTCATTTAAAAGCATTAATTTATGTGCTCCTGGAACATAATAGGCCCTCAAAATGTTAGCTGTTATTATTATTGTTGTTATATCTGGTTTTGAAAGTTGCTTTCATAATTTAGTTGATCCTCATTATTCATAGATTCTGTATTTGCAGAATACATATCCACAATGTTTGTAGCCCTAAAATCAATACTCATAGGGCTTTCATGTTCATTTGTAGACATGCACAAAGCAGGGAGCAATTTGAGTTGCCCTACATGCACTTTCCCAGCTGAGGTGGAACAAGGTGACACTCTCCCTTTTTGTTTCAGCTCATACTATAAACAAATATCCTTTTTGCAATCCGTTTAGTGCCATATTTTTTTTTTTTGCCTCTTTGTGCTTTTTGTTGGTCTCACTGCTTAAAATGGCCCCCTGGGCATAGTACTGCAGGGCTGTCTAGTGTCCCCACGCGCGGGAAGTGTGACGTGCCTCACCGAGACGATGCATGTATTAGATGTGCTTCATTCAGACAAGAGTTATAATGCTATTGTGTGAGTACAATGGCAATAAATCCATAATATATATTACATGAGATGACTTTAAATAGAAATGTAGAGAAAACAAGGTTATGTAGCGATCAGTTGATGAAAATGTGGCCAAAGGCTTGTAGGAACCTAACTCTGTGTTTTCCTTAGGATCCATGGTTGAATGTTCACTAATTCATTATTCACTTTATAGAGTATAACAACTGTGAATAATGATAATTGACTGTATCTATGTAATCCTCACAGTATCCCTTTGCAGTAGGGCAGGGTACGTAGTAGGATATCTACTTTTTACAAGCTATGAAAGACCTTATGAACCAAGTAGAGAATTTAAAATGTCTTATGCTTAGCATATGAACATAAGAGCCATACGTTTTTGAGCAAGAAAGCACACGAGTTGACGTACAATTACCTGGCAAGAGAATGTAGAATTAATAGGAGGAGGGTAAGTAGAGCCAGGAAGGAGGACCAGTTATTAAACTCTTGATGTATCCCCACTGTCAGGTAAGGAGGATCTGGACTAAGGTGCTGTTCTGATAAAAGGGAAGGCAGCAGCCAAAGGTTGAAACAGTAGTTAGCCAAAGGTAGCCATATCTAGTGTATACATTGACTGTAGTTCTCAAAGTGTGGTCCTTGGGCCAGCAGCATTAGCATTACTTGGCAACAGGTCAGAAATGAAAATTCCCAGGCCCTGCTCCAGACCTACTGAATTGGAAACTCTGAGGGTAAGAACTAGCAAGTTGTGTTTTAACAAGTCCTCTGTGTGATTCTGGTACACATTATGAGCCCAATGGATTAGAAAAAGTGATTGAAGGATATTGCTATGCCTAGACGAACTGCAAGACAGGGAGTTAATATTTCTTTGGAAATCAATGCATTTTAAATTTAAGGAAAATATAGTGTAATGAAAAAGCAATGATAGCTAAGCAGTCACAATATGAAAGTGAAGTATTGATGGGAGAGGAAAACTTGGAAATAATCGTATAGAGATCAAGACTAAAGACGTAAAAACTGATGTTCTCTCCCAGCATATATAGAGAGGATAGTGGGCTAAGGACAAAGTCTTCGGAGTTACTGTAGATTTGGTACACTACGCCCCAAAAAAATCCAAAGGAGGGAACAGAGAAAAAGAAATGGGAAGGAAAGAGTATAAAATTATAGACAATAAGAACAGGAGGGATTACTGGGACAGCAATTGCGGGAGAACAGCAGGGTCGAAAGGCAGCCCTACCACTCTGGCTAACGTGTCTAATCCATCCCATTTGATTTCTTCCAAGCTTTGCTTTTTATGAAGTCTTTGATGTTGGAGATTAGTTGGGTGTTAAGGAAGGAAGGTGGTGAGGAGGTGGAAAACTGAGTTGCACTTTATAACCACAGAGCATTAATGAAAATGAAACTATAATAAAATAATGTTTTTCTTCCTTGTGCTGTTTGGGACTATATTGCTTTAGAGTATGATCCAGAATGTTGCCACAACTCTAGCTCAAATAACTAGAGAGAAAATTAAGAGACGTAGGGGAACCAAAAAGGCAGGTTCTTTTTGCTGTTTCTTTCTCTTTTTCCTGACCCCCTTTCCCAAACATGTTTATTACTTCTACTTTGGTTATTCACTAATAATGTTGATGTTCCATTGATCAAATTGTTATCAACTATTGCAATAAAGAGATGTTAAAAGGAATACAGCCAATTATGAGTTCTAACTAATCCCTCTCCCTCACATTTCTCATCTATGCAATGAAGGGATTGGAAGAGATTGTCATCCATTCCAGTTTGACAGTAGCATAATTTCACTAGTTCATGTTTTCACTGTAAGGATTCCAGAGGTGCCATTTGAGCTCTCTGTGTGTGAAGCTCTTCTTTTCCATAATATGTTCTTCTTTAAGAAGACCTAGGTAAGTTATTTTCTACTTACCATATGTTCTGATATTCCCTCCTTTCTTGAAATTCCTTTTCAAACTGGAAATTGATGGCACTTTATTTTTGTCCATAATCTTATCTATTTAAAACCTGGATTTGCTTTCCTGTAGAATCATGTATAACATATGTTGGCTTATTGTAAATCTGGAATGCCATTGGTTTGTTCAAAAACCTTAGAATGTTGTTTAGAATTTAGATCATGACAAATAGAGAATTTATATGCTTCTGTGAAGAGTAGGATTTATATTTTACAGATGTCCAGAGGTATCCTAACTTGGCAGTAACATGGCCTTAGAATTTAGCAGAACTTGAAAATCTGAATATGATAGAAAATAAACTACATATCTCATATTAACACTTACAAAATAAGTTATCACAGTATTAACTTACCAATAGCTGTTTTTATATTCCAGGCTCTGAAAGTATCTTGCTTACATTATAAATATCATAAAGTTTCAAAGACAAAGCAAATTAACTTTTCAGCAAAAGCTTTACTTGAGTGTATCTTGGCTTCCTTTTTGACAGTTTTAGCCTTAATGTTACATTAATGTTTCTTTTTCTGGGAATCAGATAATCTTGTAATTGGAAAAAAATTTTGGTGAACATTTTATTTTTTAATGGAAACTTGTATTTTGTGATATGCAAGTGTTCAAACAATTTATAAGAACTAACCATCACCACCCACATATAAGATTATACAGGAATGGAAGAATTTTGGCTGGTGTATTGTATATAATTGTTCAGCCAAAGTGGATGGCAGACTTTAGTACTTATAATGATTTAGGGGATTGAAGTAATATTTTAAAATACAAACAATCTCAACATTGGTAATATATAAGGTATATTAGATACTGTTTTGAATAACTAAAATAGATTTGTTATCTTTCTTCCATTTGTAGGGATGGACCCATTATTTTGATTCTGTGCAAAATTATAAAGATTACTTTTTTTCTACTCTCCTTTTAAAAAATTTGTTTATTTTAACTTTTAATAGTGAGAACCATTAGCGTTGGATTAACTGTCACACAATTACTGGAAATGCTGTCTTTTTGAAAAGTGTAGAAGTCTAAAGATAATAGAAAGTACGTTTTACCACTGTCAAATCCTTTGAGGATCTGATAGGCCTCTATCTAGTTATATCCCTAAAGAGATGGAAGATTAAGTACCAGGCACAGGACACAAGGAACAGGCTCTCAACTTGAGGGCCTTCCATGGACCACAGAGTGCCTGGCAGGCTCTTAGAGATTAAATCTGAGCTTTGTGGGTGGGCCCTGACAGGACTTTTGTTCAAATGGCCAGAGAATAGAGAGTATTTTTTTTTCTTGATAATAACTATTATTTACCATATAAATTTCTTTAATAATCTTTGAGAAAAATGAAAAATATACCCAAATAGAAACCAGCTCTTAACTGCTGATAGGCGACATAGCCTTGGCTGAATAGCTCCATAGAACGTCTCAGCTGACGGAATTGGTACTCTCTGAGAGCCAGCCAGCCCTCTACTGATAGCCCTGGATAAGGAAGGTCAGATAAGATTCTTTGAAGACTCTCAGCTGAATTCAGAACCAAAAATCTTACATACATTTGGCTACTCTGTGAGAATAGATGGCTGACCTTATTTTATGGGTTAATCAGTTAATGTTTGAGATGAGCTTAATTGCTGTTTCCTGGAATGGAGAAGGAGGACTGTAACATTGATTTGGGCTGGGATTTTGAAGGTAAAGATCGGGTCATAGAGGGGAATCAGGATTTCAGCAAATTGTTTTTTTGTTCTCTCTACATTGGGATTAATGTAAGAAGCACATAGTCTCTCACTCCAACTTTTTTCCATGTCCTCTATCTGTAATAATTATCTCTACACAACAATTCTCTGCACAAATGTCAGCCTTTTGTCTTTGCAGTCTGTTTACTCTCTGTAAATTCATTGACTTCGCCACCTTCCTGGCACCACAAGCCTAGCATCGCCATATTTACTGCAAGGTCAGTTTTGGAGTTTTGTTCTCTTGTCTGTTTCCTCTGCTGCTTCCCTGTTCTAGTTCTGATTGTATCTGACATTTGAAGACCTGTGAAGCTTATGAAGTGTGTCACTCCCTTATTTTCTCATCTTTTTCTTATCTGAGTGCCCTCAATGATCACTTTGTTTAAAAAATAAGTAAAATACATAACAGAACAATACAGTCTAATAAAATTGACCACTTGCAAAATTAGGTCCAACCCCAGATCTATCCCCCCTTTAACTTGGACCATCTGTTATTATCTCCCAAGCTTTAGTTTTGGCAGTGTCAGTTTATCAAGTTTGTGGATGTTTTAAGCCACATGATACAAATACAGTGTAAGGTGAAATTGCTAATCTTGCAGAAGGTGTAGAATTTCCTGAAGTCAGGGAAGGTGATGGAGAACCTGAACCACATGAAGTGATTGATTCATGAGTACCTGACAGAGTTAGATAATTTGGTAAGGATGGTAATTGACATATATGTTTGAAAAGATTAATTTGCTTATCAGAGGATTGTCAGAGGTCACTGGGGAAAAGGATGAATTTCTCCAATGCTATAAAAAAATGACCATCTTTTCATAAAAGATGTCATATACCATGGTATTATATATATGTGTCAGAAAGTTTGTGCTGTAGAAAATGAACACTTGAATCGTTTTAATTCTGACAATTTGTTCATGCTTACCATTAGGAGAAAAAATTGTTTTAGAAATAAAGATACAGTTGCTTTCTTTTTTTTTTTAAATTTTATTTTATTATGTTATGTTAGTCACCATACATTACATCATTAGTTTTTGATGTAGTGTTCCACGATTCATTGTTTGCGTATAACACCCAGTGCTCCATTCAATAAGTGCCCTCCTTAATACCCATTACCGGGCTAACCCATCCCCCCAACCCCTCCCCTCTAAAACCCTGTTTGTTTCTCAGAGTCCATAGTCTCTCATGGTTCGTCTCCCCCTCAGATTTCTCCCCCTTCATTTTTCCCTTCCTACTATCTTTTTTTTTTTTTAAAACATAAAATGATTATTTGTTTCAGAGGTACAGATCTGTGATTCATCAGTCTTACACAATTCACAGTGCTCACCGTAGCACATACCCTCCCCAGTGTCCATCACCCAGCCACCCCATCCCTCCCACCCCCTCCACTCCAGCAACCCTCAGTTTGTTTCCTGAGATTAAGAATACCTCACATCAGTGAGATCATATGATACTTGTCTTTCTCTGATTGACTTACTTCGCTTAGTTGCTTTATTTTTTCTTTCTTTTTTTTTTTTAGGAAGAGAGGATCTTTTTTCCACAATTAAAAAAAAACCACACTTTTATTTGCATTTATTTTATGCTGAATTTATTCCTAGGCTATAAGTTTTTGTTTCTTCATTTTCTTCTGGGATATCTTTTTTTTTTTTTTAATCCTGTACGATCTCCTCTTCTTTTAGAAACAAGTTTTTCTTTTTCAGTAAGGATCATCTCAATGTGGCAATGGGAGCTCATGTATGGGTTAATCTGACTGTGAGCTCTATAAATCTGGCTGTATATGTCTGGGGGCTTTTGTTTACGTGGATGTGCTCTATGACCAGATAATCTACATCTAAACCCTTTTGTTCAGCATTACTGCCTGCATTTTTAATCATGTGCAGCAAAAATTCAGCATTCTTTTTGGGCCATTGACTCTGTGTCCAGCTCTATTCTTTGGCCTGGGCATACTTACCAACTGCACCATTGTAACTATGGAATGGCATCCATTGCTTCTATAAAGTGACATCTTTCAGATACTTAGTGGCTTTTACCATATGCATACCCTGAGTGGTTTCACTAGTGTTCTTAAAGTGAACACGCAAATTTGAACCTCTTGATTTGCATGATGTTGTTAGATTTTCTGGGTCAAGTGAATAGTGAACCATTTTTAGAGATTACCTCAGGCTGCTTACAGGAGGAGCCTTTTTTCCCCTCCATATTTTATTCTGAAATATTGGTACATGGTTATATCAGTCAGGCTTTATTGAGGAACCAGAAACCATAGTAGATATGTTAAACAGAAGGGTTTACTATATAAAGTTAACTCTTTCATAAAAAGGTTAGGAAGTTTGAAAGATCTACTTCTAGGCTGAAACTTTTCAAAGGGGTCATATACAACTGGTATACCAGGGAAGCTAAAACCTTTGAGGCTACCATTGGAAACTGGAGAGTGGACAGTGGAATGTTGTTCCAGAGCAGCTTCCAGCTAGCAGATCTTGATTGCTAACAGAACAGTTAAGGACACTGGAGTATGGCTCCTATCTCATTCCACTTTCTAAATCTCTGTGCAAGTACATCTAATTGGATGAACATAACTGCAAGGGGGTCTGTAAATGTAGTTTTTCTTTCCACTTCTGCACATAGAAGGAGAGGGAGCTGGAGGTTGGGAGTCAATCCGCAGTAACTGCCAGATTGTCTTGATTCCATTTAAGAAGTCTTTTTCTGGTATATCATGTGTAATGGGATACTCTTTTATCTTTTTCCTGCTGGCTGGTGTAAGTAATTAGAAAGGCTGAAAATCTCAGGAATCTTTCCAGTCACTGGTACTATGACTTTCTACGACCATTGGCTTTGAGTGCTGTGTTGGACCAGTTGGCTTGTAAATGTGGGAGCATAAATCCATGTAGAAAGAAGTGTAATTGTTGCTCTTGTGCTAGGCTGTTATGATTTAGGATTAATTCCTCCTCTTATTTCTCTTCTTTCTCCTTCATGTCCTTTACTTTTATATTGCTTTCATTATATTCCTTCCCCAGATTAAGGAAGTTTTCAGATATGATTTCCTCAAATAAATTTCCTACCCCTTTTTTTCTCTCTTCATCTTCTGGGACTTCTATAATATGAATGTTACTACGTTTGATGGGGTCACTGAGTTCCCTACGTCTATTCTTGTATTCCATAATTCCTCTTTCTCTCTTTTATTCAGCTCCATTATTTTCCATTATTTTGTCTTCTATATCACTTATTCATTCCTCTGATTCTTCCGTCCTTGTGTTCATTTCATTCAGTCTCTTTGGAATCTCCGTTATTTCATTTTTCATTTCTGACTGATTGTTTTTTAACTCTTTTATCTCTGTGGTAAGGGTTTCCCTGAAGTCTTCCACACTTTTCTCAAGCCCAGTGAGCATCCTTATGATTGTTGTTTAAAGCCTCCATGAGGCATATTACTTGTATCTGTTTCAGTTAGATCTCTGGCCATGACCTTATCTTGTTGTTTCATTTGGGATGAATTCCTCCATCTTGGCATTTTGTCTAAGTCTCTGTCTTCTTCTTTGTGTTAGAAAGTCCTATTATGTTTCCTGCTCCTGGGAATAATGGCCTTATGAAGAAGAGGTCATATAGTGCTTTCATTATATTCAAATCTACGATGAAAAAGAGCTGACCTCAGTAATAACATTTAAGAAATGAGTTTAGAAAACTCTTCCAGAATTTACTTCTTGTGGGCCTTTCATCACCTAATCTTTTTACTTTTAAGGTTATGCTGGAGAAATGAAAGTAATCTTACATTTTACTAATCCAGGGTAAGAAAGAGGTACTGAATAATTACATGTGTTGTATTGGGATTAATTTGGGAGCTAGTCTTTTGGCTTTGGTTTGTTCTTATAATCACTAGCATCATAATTGGAGAGTGGAATGAAGTACAGTAGTCAAAAAAGATACTATTATAGTTATTTTTTTTAACCATGGAGGATTTAGAAAATATATGGCGTGATTTCTCAAACTATGCATTGTAATACTTTATAGTCTTTTGTGTAGACATTGATGAAAAATAGCAACAAAGTATCTAAATATATATAGGAATATCTATATTTACAAATAAATAAAAGGTACCTTTCAAATTTTTGCCTGTTTAAAGTGAATTACATTCTTTTATTAGTTGAAAAGCAAATTAATTTCCTTTTCAGTTTTCTTCCATAGTAAGGGCCATGTGGCATTATATGACAATAGGGAAATAAAGCACCTTGTGTAAGGACCATGACTCTGAAGTTAAAGGTTCTCCTTAGTTCTCAACAAGCATCATAATTGATCTAAAGCAAGTTAAATGTTGTAGTAAGAGATAGGGTTTCCAGGGAAGAAGTAACAGGGGTTAGTATTAAGACTATTAAGTTTATACATTCTTTACTCCCCATGGGAGGGATGGGGACCTAGCTCTGAAGATTTTTAACAACTATACACATAGCACCAAAAATGCTTCATTTATAGTAAATATTGTAAATACATTTACAGAAAGAACATTTCTGTCCTGTTCACCTGCAGTTTTTCCATTGCAGATGGGTTAGGTATTTGTTTTGAATTTAATAAAGGGGAAATAAAAAGTTTATTTTTTATTTTGTGGAGAGTTTTCTTGGATCCAGAGTTTACCAGCAAGCAGGATATGAGTTTAGTTTTACACTGAACATAATCTTGGTATTATCTCTTAATTATTCTTCCATTATTTGTAAAGAGCAGGTCTGGAGTGGCAGCTTCAGGCTTCCATGTGGGGAAGGTAATAGATGTGTGTGTCTGTGGACTATGGCTCATTATGGAGGCCTCTATTGGAATCATCTATGGAAAGCCCTGGGACACTCTGGAGAAACAGCTCTCAGTAGGAGAACTCTCCCACATTCTCTTTGCCTTGTATTCCAGCCTCGAATGAGCAAATCCATGTCTGCCTGAGCAGTTGTCCGACGTTGCAGCTTCACATAGCTGGGGTTTGTCCTCCCATATCTTTTACCTTCTCCTATTCCTTTTTTCCTGCTTTTATCTTTACCCATGGCTTGTTCTTCTCTTTTCATTTTGTCATCTGTTATTCATATTTAATTTACCCATAGGACTTTCCCCTTTTTTCACCCCAAAGCATTTTCTTTTTCTTTAAGGATTTCTGGTTGATTCTATGCCTTGGGAATGGAAGACACCATTTAGAGGTGAGGGTGACCCCTACATTGGCCCAGTTGTTATCAGACGTCTTTATAAATTGTGCCCAGTCATAGGTATCACTTTCTGAAATGCCTTCGGTAAGAGATTAAAATTACAGTAAAACATGATGGAAGTGAAATGATACATGTGCATACAGATGTCAAAGCTATTTCAAATAATCTTATTGGAGACTCTTTCAGTGACTACCTTTAAAATGTAGTGATAACTTTTAAAACTGAGGATTTAAAATGTCACTATCTTAAGAGCAAGTGTTATTGGGCAGGTATGAGAGGAGGCTGTCTTGGAAATAAATTGGTTTGTCACTCAGGATTTTTCCCCCTATTCTCAGTGACCTACTTGTCTTCAGTGATATCATTTAAAGAATAGACAAACAAGGGCCTTTGGCCTTTATGGTAATGTGTGTGAACCCCTTTGAAGTCCAAGGGTGGAAAAGAGGGGATACATAGAAATACTAATAGTGTCTTTCTATTGAGGGATCTTTCTGGAAGTATTACAACAAACAAATGTATTTTGCAAGTTTTAAAATTATTTTATTATTTTAATATTTTTTTGATCCTTATTTTCTGTTTAACTATATTTAACTTTGTTCCCCTCAGGAAGTTTTTGACATGAAGTCTGAAGGACAGGCAACTGTAATTCAGCAGCTGGAACAGACCATTGAGGATCTGAGGACCAAAATAGCTGAGCTGGAGAAGCAGTATCCTGCCCTGGATGTGGAGGTGGCCAGTGGCCGTCATGGGGCTCACAATGGAGTGGCACCATTAGAAGGTGTCTGTCTTGAAGCTCTCAGGTTAGGAGAAAAGGATGTACATCATCAAAGGATTTTACAGGCAAAGTCAATCCAGACGTCCCCGACGGAAGAGGGTGGGATACCGACACTGCCTTCTGTTAATGCACTACCAGAGTGTCCTCCCTGCCCACCTGGGCCCGGAAGTGGAGACTCAGCTATGCCCTCCTCACCTTCTGGACCTCAGACAAAATTCTGCTCAGAGATTTCTTTGATTGTGTCTCCAAGGCGAATATCAGTACAGCTCGACACACATCAGCCCACTTTGCCTCCAGCACCTCCATCCCTTCCGAGGTCTGACAGTCAAAGACAGGCTGGGTCACAACCTTCCCATCCTTCTCTTCATACTGAGTCTGAAACCAGCCATCAATACTCTGTTTTCTCTTCCTCTGACAACAGCCATAGCATCCAACCCTTCCCACCTCTACCTTACACAGAGTCTTCCAGCTCCATGCCTGGTGTGGGCATGGTGGTCCCCCCACCTCCCCCTCTCCCTGGCACAACAGGGCCTGTTCTGCCCAGTACAGCCATCCCCCCACCTCCTCCTCTGCCTGGTACAGAATTGCTACCCCCCCCTCCTCCGCCTTTGCCTGGTGAGGGAATACCTCCTCCCCCTCCCTTGCCAGGTGAGGGAATACCTCCTCCCCCCACTCTTCCTGGAGTGGAAATACCTCCTCCCCCTCCCCTGCCAGGTGAAGGAATACCTCCTCCCCCACCTCTTCCTGGAGTGGGAATACCTCCTCCACCCCCTCTTCCTGGAGTGGGAATACCTCCTCCCCCTCCCCTGCCAGGTGAAGGAATACCTCTTCCCCCACCTCTTCCTGGAGTGGGAATACCCCCTCCCCCTCCTCTTCCTGGAGTGGGAATACCCCCTCCCCCTCCTCTTCCTGGAGTGGGAATACCCCCTCCCCCTCCTCTTCCTGGAGTGGGAATACCCCCTCCCCCTCCTCTTCCTGGAGTGGGAATACCCCCTCCCCCTCCTCTTCCTGGAGTGGGAATACCCCCTCCTCCCCCTCTTCCTGGAGTGGGAATACCCCCTCCCCCCCCTCTTCCTGGAGTGGGAATACCTCCTCCCCCCCCTCTTCCTGGAGTGGGAATACCTCCTCCCCCCCCTCTTCCTGGAGTGGGAATACCTCCTCCCCCCCCCCTTCCTGGACTGGGAATACCTCCTCCCCCCCCTCTTCCTGGACTGGGAATACCTCCTCCCCCACCTCTTCCTGGACTGGGAATACCTCCTCCCCCACCTCTTCCTGGACTGGGAATACCTCCTCCCCCTCCCCTGCCAGGTATGGGGATTCCATCTGTTCCCACTCCCCCTCCCACTTCTGGATCAGGCATCCCCCCACCCCCTCTGCTTCCTGGATTAGGCCCTCCACTCCCCCCTCAGGTTGGAAGTAGCACTTTATCAGCACCGCAAGTGTGTGGCTTTCTTCCTCCTCCGTTGCCAGCTGGCTTGTTTGGATTAGGGCTGAACCAAGACAGAGGGAGTAGGAAGCAGCCAGTGGAGCCTTGCCGGCCCATGAAGCCTCTGTATTGGACGAGAATTCAACTGCATAGTAAAAGGTAACATGAATTGGTGCTCATCTTTGCACAGTTTGTCAGTATGAGGGAGCATTTGCCTTTAAAACTCTCGGGGAAGTTACAATTTAATGTATTTTTAAGTACTGTTCTGAAACTTGTCCGTGGATTTTTTTACATGAATATTTAGTGCAGCATCTGTTATTTAAAAGTTTAGACTCTTCTCCAGGAGGATCAGAGGTACAAAGCAAATGACATATGTATATCAATGTATAAGATGTAGATATCTGTATAGCTCCTGATCAATCTTGGAAAAATGGAGGGATATAGTTTTCTTAGCATTCATGCTCTGTTGTCTCGTTCCAGAACCTCACTCTGACAAATAGCTTATAAATATACATCAAATTGAGGATATTTTCTTGCATCCTTTTGAAGGCACAGTCTTGTTTTACTATTTCATTTTGTTTACAATAGTCTTTCTTTTCCAAGATGTGCTCCACATGCCCTGTGTGAAATAGTTTTGAGAATTTCCTGGCATTTCTATAGGTAAACGGTGACACAATGTGAAGTCATAAAATCATACTTGGGAATGATATTTATAAAAGAATACTTCCCACTAGGTATGCTGGTGGCATATTACTTATCCATGCATAGTCCATAGCTGATGTCCCCTGATCCCTGGGACAGTGCTATGATGCATGGCTGAGGAATGTCCCAGCAGGGGACAAAACATGCTCTTTAAACTTCACTGGACTTCCTTGTTGAATATTTGAATTTTTTTTTTATATGATGTGGCATGCATTTAGAATAGGGTATTTACCAGGCCTCCTTCTCATCTGTTACACTAATTTTCTCTTCACTGAATCACACGAGGGGAGAAGAATCAATATAGTTCGATTACTTCTAACTTTGCAGCTCATTCTTTGTATAATTGCCATGTCACTTATATATACTGATGCATCCTTTCAAACCATGTGCCAAACTCATTTTATCCAGATACATTATATGAAGTTATTTTATTTTGTTGTTCCTTTGCTTTAAAAAAAAATAGATATACTCTTTTTTAGGTGGCATGACACGAATCTGCAGTCTGGAGTCAGATAACAGTGGGGTGAAGGGAAGTGGTAGAGAGATGGAGGATGCCACCTTGGATCATAAAATAATTCCTTTTTTAAACCCATCCATAATCCACAAAGCTGATGAGTCAAGTTGGAATTGTGAGATATCAGACATTTCCTGCCTTTATAGCTTATACTGAGAGGGGTTTTTCTTCTATGTTTCTATACAGTGACTTGATAACTAGGAATTCCTGGAAATTATTTTTTCTAGACAAAGGTTTCATTTTGTATTGATGGTATTTTAACTTTCTCATCAAGTTGATGAAACAAGTGGCAGTCTTAAAAAAAAAAAAAAGAGTATTCTTTCCTCCTGTTGCCTTCCTGTTGCCCTCCTTCCCCCCTTTTGCCTCGTCTTCCCTTCCTTCCATACTTCCTTCCTTCCTGACTTCCTCTCATCCTTTTTTCTCTCTTGCCCTTCTTTCCTTCTGTTCTTCATTTTCGTTTATGCTCACATTGATATCTTATAGTTTGGTTTGATGGCTGTTTCATTGGTCTTTTGCTTAACTTTAGAGACTCCAGTGCTTCACTTATTTGGGAAAAAATTGAAGAGCCATCCATAGATTGTCATGAATTTGAGGAATTATTTTCTAAAACTGCTGTGAAGGAGAGGAAAAAACCTATTTCTGACACCATCACAAAGACCAAGGCTAAACAAGTGAGTACTTGTGTGTTCCTTGAAATTGGACAGTATTTTGGGCATAAGTATGAACTTTCATTAGAAAAAAGAATGGGGATGGCTGGGTGGCTCAGTCAGTCAAGCATCTGCCTTTGGCTTGGGTCATGATCCCAGAGTCCTGGATCAAGTCCAGCATCAGGCTCCTTGCTCTGCAGTGAGCCTGCTTCTCCCTTCCCCTCTGCCTGCCACTCCTCTTGCTTGTTCTCTCTCTCTGACAAATAAATAAAATCTTAAAAAAAAAAAGAATGAAATTGTTTTCTGGGCTGTGTAACCTCCATAGTCCTTAATCAGATAGTAGAGGTTAGAATTTTAGGACATGTGGCTAAGTAAGACTATCCCAAATAGAACAACAAATAATTGTCTCTACTAAGTGATAATGTCCTGATGATTTTATCTGTAGCCTCATGATACATATTTCCAGAATTTTAGCTATTGCTTGTTTCCAGAATTAGTTGTCTAGAAATAACCTGTCAATTGATTGAAATTCATCTGAGAACTAGTATGGATGGAAAGAAAGGTAAAAGTGGGCAAAGAAAAATAAGTAAGAAGTCCAGTCCTTAGTAATCTATAATGTGTTTGGTATTTTGTGGAACTGGACACCTTTAGAATCCAGCTAAACAATCACACCGTATTTGACATATGGAAGAGTCTTACATCTAGTACCAACACCTCTATTCTGTGTTAGATCAAAGGATCTATCTTTGGACACCTGAGTTAGAAAAAGAATAGTGCATTTGGAGAAAAACAATAGTGCATTTGGAGAAAATCATTTGCAAGCAACATTTCCCAACTGATCCACCCAGTGGACTTGATCATGAAATGGTATTGTAGATTTCTCAAAGGTGTCATTCAGGGAAGTACAGTAACACTCCTCAATAATGAGCTCCAGATAGAAGGTATTACTATTGGTGTCCATCCTTCACCCTGAAATGGGGAGTAGCTACATTTCTTGATTCTGCTGGGTGGGTGAAAAAGTGCATGGAAGTAGGAGAATGGTGGGCAGCTCAGTCTTGGGGGGCAGTGAGAGAGACAAATGAGACCCCAAGTTCCCAGTATTCTCCTGGACTGTTCTTCCCAGATGAGTGGTAACCAATGGAATTTTTGCCTCTGACCTGGGAGTTGTAGCTAGAAGTATGACCCAGAGTTGTTCCCATTGATATTTATTTCAGAGCAGACACCTCCCATCATATGGATACTGACAAATCCAGCCAGGGAAGGATGGATTTGAATGGCACAGCTAGACCCCTCAAACCTCTAGTTGAGTGGATATGCAGCTCACCCCAGGCATTTCTATTATTCTGAAAATGATGCAAACCTAAACATTATGCAGTTGAATTTTTCAGAATCATTTGTTATAGTAAAGCTGGCCCCTGGTGACCTTAGGTCAGGGACTATGGTAAATTGGACAGTACCTGGCATATTGTAGGCACTGAATAAAATTTCGTTTAAAAGTAAACCAGCTGACTGAGGGAGGAGGACTATGCCTAGTAATGTCAGTGACTGTGCCTAGTAATGATTAAAGACCAGAAAATCCTTCATCTCATAATAAGTCAGTATGGCCAAGGTGGCAGTGCTAAGGTGAATAACGGTAAATGGAAAGCCACATTTTCTCTGGCAGATATAAATATTTAAAAAAAAATCTTTTGCACAGTACATTTGCATCTAGTGCACTTAGTCTGAATCCTACCTCTTCTCATGGACTGTGTCAGAGATGGGAAAACTGGGCAAGGAATATGGGCAGAGAGTACATATATCAAGGCTGTCCAGCAGCCAGGATTGTCACTTGACAAATGGGCAGATGTGACATAGGATGTCTCTTGTCTAGGGATGAAGTGATCAGAGAGGCAAATGATGCCTTCCTCATCTTCCATCACCACTTTTTTCTGTTGAGTGAACACAGATAAGGAAGATGCTTCTTATGTTATCAGTTACCAGTTACCAGGATTTCATGACTTATTTGACATAATATTCAGTTTTTAGCTTACTGAAATAAGATTTATGTTTAAATCATCAAAACTTGAAATTCAACTAGTTGGCCATCAGATGGCCTCTTTGCACATGAACAGTTCATCTCTACTGAACATCATCTCAGCATGCTCACCTTACTCTGGCAGTAAGACATTTTATAAACTATGGGTAAGAGACTTTGCCAATGTCATAGTTAGCACTTATGGATGGTGATGCTACTGTTGACTTTCAACTTCAAACAAGGTTAATGGAAGAGTCTCCATCATGACTCCTGACAAGCTTGTTCTGCATCTCCTTGGCCTGGCTCTTGGTACTGAGCTCTGCACTTCAGGTCTGGTTTTGGAGGGATGAGATTTTTGTTTCTTTTCTTTCTTTCTTTTTTCTGTATGTTGGAGAGAGAAAAATCTGCAAAGTGATATATTGCTGAAGAAACCTATTTTTATTTAACTTTGTTGCATTTGGAAGAAAAATCTATTTATTCCATCTACTTGAGACATTTATAATTTTGTTTAAGGAAAATATATTTTCAGGATGCATGCAAATAGTTCCCCTTTTTATGGGAAATGTATACTGATTGTATGTGCAGACATTTTGGTACCTCATGATTCATGTCCAGTGAAATGAATAGCCTTTAATGCTCTGGCATATGTTTATGGAGGTATTTCAAGCAATTCTTCTTATATACAATGGAAGCTAGAAGTTCTGTTTTTCTTTAAATATTTAAAAATAGCCAAATAATTTTTCTGTGATCTGTCTTCTTCTTGAAAGTAAGACTGTGGTCAAATGCACTGGTATTTAATGAGGTGCCTGTGCTGTTTTTACTCTTTCAGAAGAGACATTTTCAGCGTGATAATAGAAGATTCTTTCGCTGGGCACATTGCCGTTTGGCTTGAGGAGAAAGAGGGTTACTCTCTGGACACCTAGTCTAGTAGTAATGATGGATATCTTGTATTTCTAAACCCCCTTTCCTCAAGGAACCTAAAATGAAGCATTTCTTATTTTTTTCATGGAATATATATATTTCTGTGATGACTTCTTAGTTTATACTTTATTTTAAAGTATTTAAAACATAAGGAGATTAGCTGAGACGGTAAATGTGTGATTTGATGTCGTTCTTAACCAAATGAGTGTGACACTTCTACATCATAATTTAAACATCAACCTGCTAACTTAACAACAATAACCCTGTTTTGTAAGGAATCAGGAGGAAAATAGAAAAACCAGTTTTTTATGAGACCTGTGTTTAAGTGCTGATATGCATACATACTTGCCCATTATTAAGGAATGCTCTAGAACTAGTAAACATTTAGCCCAATCTCTTCTCTGTTGCTGGGGTAATCCAGGAATATTGATGTTGATAACGATCTTAAGTCACCTCAGGATCTCCTGTGTTCCACTAAAGGTTAAGTTTAACCTGAGTTTATCAGCAGAAAAGTGAGAATTGATAGAGCTGCCTCACAAAGAAGTTTCTAGTTAACCCTGTGTCAAATGAGGTCATAAACAAATATATTTTGGTAAACATGGCAACAGTTGTAGTAGGAGCAACAGCAATAGTAATAATAGTGCTAATTATGACAAAAAGAACCCTGGAAACCACAAGGCATACTGTCCTTTATTGACCACATGCCAGTCATTGTTTTTAGCACTCTACTTATACTAACTCATCTAATCCTCCTCATCCTATGAAGTAGACCTCATTATCACCAGTATATAGTACAGAAAACTGAGTTGTAGAGGGGTTAAATAATGTTTCAGGCTAGTAAGGGGCCAAGCTCAGGTTCAAACTCCAGCCATCTGGCTTTAGAGCCCGAGCTCTTGATCATTAAGTAAAAAGTATGGATGTGAAGTATTTTATGTAAGTGTGAGTATACTATTTTATTTATCTGGAGACCAGAATAGATACTTGTAGAAAATAATTTGAATTTGTATTGATTTTCATATATATGCTCAATCTTTAAATGACTAGTTACATTTATGAAATTGTATGTGAAGATAGTTTTAAAGCATCTTCCATATTCTAACAGATTTTGACAAATACATAAACTCTCATGCCACCAAACATGACATTTGCCCAGTTAAATAAAAGTTTATCTGAGAGATGTGAACTTGAGGCACATAAGCTTCCATAAACAGTAAGGACGAGGGTCACTTGCTTGCGTTGGCATGTAAGTTCTGGTTGGAGGTTATAGCCACAGTGGTTAAACCTTACCAAATGTCAAGTGATGATACTTTTGATTCATTCCATGACACAAAAAGGAGCCATTTTTATAAAATACGCCTTAAGTAAATAAAGTCTAATCATACTTAAAAAGTCTGTAAAAAAACATGCTCCCCACAATGTAAATTTACACACAGAAGTTAACAAGAGTGAATAAGAAGAATCTGTGTTATTTTTTAAATAAACTGACATTTGTATAGCCACTTAATGCAACACAAATGAATCTCTTTCTGGGTTTCTTCTATTTATCAGATTAAAATGCTCTGCCCAGAGAATGGGAGAGAAAAACAAGTCATGATAGTTAAATATTTGTTGGGCTTTTAGCCTCTGGAAATATGATTAGAAAAATAGATAGTTAAATCTGCTACTTATTATAAGGGGAGGTAGTAACAGGATTTGTTAGAATTCCCATTTAATACAGATATAAATGTTAAGGAATTAGACATTTGGTATCCTGTTCAATCTTTCTATTGTGTTTGCTGACCTAACCTCTAAAAACGCTGTTTTTGTGTGTATTGTAAAAGCCCATAATGACGGGAAAGGAAGCATTCATTATTCAGATGTTCCTATATGGAAGTGTATAATGTAATGCTTCTTTTTTTTTTTTTTTATTGTGTTATGTTAATCACCATACATTACATCATTAGTTTTTGATGTAGTGTTCACGCAAACAAGGAATCATGGAACATGACATGGAATAATGTAATGCTTCTAAGCATTCTTACCTGAAATAGTAATTGCCATTATAAGGCATTGGGAAATTGTGTGTGCTATACATCAGATATTGTCTACTGCTGCAATACTGGCCTGCATGAAAAGGAAAAAGGGGTATGTATTTTACTCATGAATCTCTATTTATTGCAAATGTTTTACTATTATCACTGGATATTTCAGTGTAGGCTGGATGATAATCTGAGTAGCAGAAATCTCGTTTTTTTATTGATGTTAATTTTTCCTATTATAGCTGGCAAGGGTGTGTTTTGGTTGATTTGGGCAGTTATATTGGTCATCTAGACTGAAGACCTAAACTAATGTCTGAAACATGAAGTATCTTATAATAAGACAATTTAGATTTGTTTTGGGGATACATAATAAGCATTTGGTACTTTGTAACTTTCAGCATAACATCTGTTTTTAATAGAATACATTCCTATTGCAAGCCTTAAAATGTATTTACGTAGAAAACCACATCAAAATACAAAGCTATAATTAGACAAACATAGGTTTTGTGGAATCTGGATTTCTTTTAGATGTTGAAAGATTTATTATTTTTTGAAGATGCTATTCCCATAACTATTTGTAGAGCATACCCAGTCAATTCAAAGAATGCAAAAATAATAACCTCTATTTTTAAATTTTCTTTCAGCCAAAAAATTGTTTTTATACTTCTGAGTAAATGGCAAAAAAACCCAGAAAACAAAAAAACAAAAAACAAACCAACAACTACCAGCATAAAAAGGAAATATAATTAGGCTAGTGGTCCTTGACCTTGCTAGATTATATATTAGGAAAATTATGTTTGATTAATTACACATTGAAATTACACAAAACCTAATCATGATGCTGAAAGTTAATTCTTTTTGACTTTATATTCATATACTATAATGATACTAAGGTTCTTTTGCATTAGATGTATAAGAAGGGGGTATTGATACTTAATGGCTGAGATGTTCTGTTTGCCATGATCTATAGGCATTGAAGAAATAGTTGTTTGGAAAATTAATTTACAATTCATTACCTTATTATGATTATCTATGAAAACTGAAAGTCATCCTTGCAAAAAAGTAAGGAGAGATTTTTCATCATTTACAGAGTCTAATTTCTATAATTTAGAGCAGGTGATGGGAGAGCATTTTCTCAGTACTGCTAATATAAAGAGTAGCAACTACTGCATACAGCCCTGGAAAACTAAAGAGAGGGAGCACCCCTTTCTTGACCCGAGGAGAACAGTTTATCCATTTCAGCAGGGAATACAGTGAAGAAGAGAGGCTACTAGGTCAGGGAGGTTTTCTGGAGGGCTAATTTATTACTGTCTCCATGAGAGATAGTATGAAGTAATTCAAGTTTAGTCACTTGAATTACTCTTCAACTTTCACACTATATCCTAAAATAGTAAGTGCTGCGGGTGGTCAGGAGGAGTTGAACAGGGCACACAGGCTGGACTTAGCATGAGGTTGTGCAGAAGAGATGAGGCTTGAAGTAGGCCTTGAATTTATTTGGTTTAGATATGTAGAGAGGATTAAAGGATGCATTTTGAAAATAGCACCATGAGCAAAAATTTCCTTGAACATCATTTAAAACCAGGGGAGCCTGGGTGGCTCAGTTGGTTAAGCGTCTGCTTTCGACTCAGGTCATGATCTCAGGGTCCTTGGATCAAGCCCCACAATGGGCTCCTTGCTCAGCGGGGAGCCTGCTTCTCCTGCTTGGGCGCACGTGCTCTCTCTCTGTCAAATAAATAAATAAAATCTTAAGAAAAACCCATAGTAAATCTGTCAGGTTTTTTTTGTTTGTTTGTTTTTAAGCACTCTTCTCCTGTGTGTGGGAAGCTCCTGTCTGACAGTTTCAGGAATGTGGATGCAGACTGTTGATATATTTGTTTCCCTTAGCTGAGTATGTTTCCTTCTCATCCTCCTGTCAAAAGTCTTTAGGCTTATATTAGACATAAGAGTGAGAATGGAATTTCATAAATTAGACCTGAAGTTGATTTCTGATGTCTTGGTACTACATAGCGGAATGTATGTTTCTTTACCATGGACAGCAACTCTGTGTTAAATTATCCCAGAGCATAGAGAATTGTATCTGATTTGACTCACATAGTTACATTTATGATAGCCCCTACCTTTTCCCTGTGGGAAGTGATGCACTATATTTTAGTGTGACCTAAGCTGGAAATTGTTTCTGATTATTTGAGGATACAACTTTCAGACTTAGAAGAAAAAAATAAAGTTCTTATTCATGTCTTTATACTTTTATTTAAAACTTTTTTGTTGTTTCAACTGAAATATAAATTTATGTTCCTTTTCCAAAACCATGATTTCCAACATTTCTGCTTTTATTTTGTTAAATGTTAATATAAGAATTTTTAAAATTACTTAATTATAACTATATCTGAAGTATTACCTTACAAAGGAGGTGGGCCTTCTAGATCAACAGAACAAGGAGTTTGGTGGGTCCTCTTGCCAGCAAAACAGCAATTAACTGTGAAAAATATAACAAAAATTATAAAAATATTCATTTAAAGTCTCCGGCAGTTGGCCTAAGGGTATAAAGGAAATAGAGAAACAATCATTTAAGAAAATCTACCAAGACTCAGTAAGAATAGTGAGAGTCTGAGATATTTGAGCCATGGCCTACTCCATTAGCAGCCACCTTAACTCTGTTACGGAATCTCTATCCCTGGCATGTACAGCTGAGAAAACAGAGATCTCTCTCCCTTGCAGCTCTGTCTCAGGTTATAGTTTTACCTTAGGAGAGGAAGGATTCTGGCACTCCTAATTTCCCTAGTCTACTGTTACAGAACCTCTATTCCCAGGCAACCATGGAGAACTAAGGAAAGGAAGCCGAGAGGACCCTCTGGGGATCAAAGTCAACTCTGGAATCAGGAAGGCTGTGCACCTGTGGTAGGCTGTAAACACTAAGGAGCAGTCACAGCAAGATATGGGACACCATGAAAGCATTCCCCAGACCTCATACAGACTTCATCAAAATTGAGTGCAAGAAGCTTCACTGGCACAGGAGTCTTAATCACACTTTTATTGAAACATTGACTGAACTATAAGCTACTTTGACCCAGGGGCAACTGCTAAGCCAGGCTTAAAAATAATATCAGTCATTCCTAAAAGTCTGGAAGCTGTGTGCATGTTCATGCTACACCCTCTCAGATGCAATTAGAGAACATCCAAGTTACTAGCTCCTTCGTGGCTGAATGTGGGGAAAAGTTCCATAAACCCTGAACTGTTAATAGTAGCCTCCAAGGCACGCACCCCACCCCCCACACATAATTATTAAGGGTAAAACGCTAAGTGGTTAGGGAGACTTCAGTATAATATTTGGCTCAGTACATGGTGCCTAGGTAGTCAGGCTAAAAGATAAGATGATAGGGGAGGATGTGTGCAGGAACATCTGATAATGCACTGTAGCAGATACGTTTCACAGAACTAGTCAGGCCAAAATAAACAACTAAAAAATAAGCAAGCAAACAACAAAAACAAGCCCTGGAGCAAGGAAGGGGAAATCAATATCCAGAGTTACTACACTATATTATCTGAAATGTCGTTTTCAACAACAATATGAAAACTACAAAGAAATAACAAAGTGTGACCTATATACGGGAAAACAAACAGGCAAACAAGCATTAGAAACATTTTACAAAGAGGGCCAGATAGTGTGTTTAACAGACATAGACTTCAAAGCACTCATGCTAAATATCTCCAAAGAACTAAAGGAAACTATTTCTAAGAAGTAAAGGAAGGTATGATGACAATGTTTCATGAAATTGAGAATATCAATAAAGAGAGAAACATTATTTAAAAAGATTAGAGTTGTAAATTATGATAACCAAAATGAAAAAAAAAAACCACTGTGTGGTTTAACAAGTGATTTGGGGTAGCAGAAAAAAAGTCAGCTACATTAAAGGTAAATCAATAGAGGCTATGCAGTCTGAAGAAAAGAGAAAAACAAGTAAAAACAAAAAAAGGCAGAACCTCAGAAAAATGTGAAACACCTTTAAGTGACCAATACCAATGAAATGAAATGTGAGTATCAGAAGGAGAGGAGAGAGAGAAAGGTGCAGAAAAAAATATTTGAAGATGTGTCCAGAAATTTGATGAAAAACATTAATAAACACACCCAAGTTCAGTGAACATCAAGTAGTAAACCCCAAGAGATCCACACCCTGATACCTCTTAGTCAAACTATTTAAAGCCAAAGACATAGAAAAAATTCCTGAAAGCAGTAAGAGAAAAACAACTCCTCACATACAAGGAAACCTCAATAATAGCAGACATATTAGAATGAATGGTGTCCAGAAGGCAGGAGGGTGACTTACAGTGCTGAAAGTGAAAGTGATCAACCCCAAATCTCATATCTAGCAAGACAGTTTTTCCTAAATGAAGGTGAAATAAAGACATTCTCAGATGAACAAATTCAGAGAATTTGTTGCCAACAGATTTGACTTTCAAGAAATGCTAAAAGGAGTTCTTCAGGCTGAAAGTAAATGACACTAGACAGTAATTTGCAATCATGTACACACCCACAAAGCACTGGTAAACATAATTTTTATCTACACAAGTGATAATGTAATTGTTATTTCTTCTCCTTTATTCACTTGACTGACTTTAAAAACAGCTTCATAAATAGTATGTATATTATTGAACCTGTGCCATACAGAAATGTAATGTAACAGAATAACAGTACAAAGGAGACCAGTGGAAACAAAGCTGCTTTGGCGTACAGAGATGATACCAGGTGAAGTCAAAGCTACAGAAGGAAATGAACAATGAATAGTGAAATGAAGGGGCACCTGCACCCCAATGTTCATAGCAGTGATGTCCACAATAGCCAAACTGTAAAAGGAGCAGAGATGTCCTTCAACAGATGAATGGATAAAGAAGATGTGGTTTATATATACAATGGAATATTACTCAGCCATAAGAAAGGATGAATACCTACCATTTACATTGACGTGGATGGAACTGGAGGGTATTATGCTGAGCAAAGTAAGTCAGTCAGAGAAAGACAATATCATATGGTTTCACTCATGTGGAATATAAGAAATAGTGCAGAGGATCATAAGGGAAGGAAGGAAAAACTGAGAAGAAATCAGAGAGGGAGACAGACCATGAGAGACTCTTTACTCTGGGAAACAAACTGAGGGTTGCTGAAGGGGAGATGGGTGGGGGGATGGGGCACCTGGGTGATAGGCATTAAGGAGGGTACATGATGTGATGAGCACTAGGTATGATATGCAACTGATGAATTATTGAACACTACATCTGACATATATAGTAATGATGTACTATATGTTGGCTAATTGATTTTAAATTAAAAAAAATAAGAGGTTAACTGAAAGACGTTAAAAAATAAATGAACAATGAAGGGTAAATAAAATGGTTAATATAACAACTGTATGGATATATATTCCTGTCCTCTCAACTTCTTTAAAAAATGTAAGATTATATAAACTAGTGATTATAACAATTTGTATCATATATGAAACACATGCACACAGAATATATATAACAGTAATAGTGTAAAAGGGTGGGAAGTGAATGGAGCTATGGAGGAGTAAAGTTTCTCTGTTTTTGGAATTAGGTCAGTATAAATACGAGGTAGATTCTGATAAATTAAGGATATATGAGCACTAGAGCAATCACCAAGAAAACTGAAATATAAAATAAAATGACAAAAGAAATTAAATATCCCCTTAATCCTTTTAATACAAAAGAAGGTAATAAAGAAAGAATGGAGGAACAAAAAAGACATGAGATATATTAAAAATTAAAAATATAGAGATGTAAATTCAACCGTATAACATTAAGTGTGAACGGATTGTGTAATCCATTCAAAAGGCAGGTGTCAGACTGCATAAAACAATCAAGTATATATTGTATTACCAGAGGCACACTTTAGATTCAAAGATATAAATAAGTTGAAAGTAAAGATAGAACAACTTTAAAGAACCATAAAAAAAGCTAGAGTAGCTTTACTGATATTAGACAAAATAGACTTTAAAAAAAAATTACTAGAGATAAAGAGGGGCATTCCATTGTAATAAAAGCTAAATCTATTAGGAAGATACAGCAGTTATAAACATATAGCACCTAAAAGTGGTGTCTCAAAATACTTGAAGAACAAACTGGCAATCAATGGGAGAAATCAGTTAACATTTGGAGACTTCAGTAGCCTACTTTTAATGATGGATAGAAGGTAAGCAGAAGATCAGTATGGAAGGACAAGACTTGAACAATAGCATACACAAACTAGACCTGACATCTCTGGAACATACTACCCAAAGCAACAGAAAATGCATATTTCTCAAGCACACATAGAACATTCTCTGGGACAGACCATATGCAACGTCCACAAAACAAGCCTTAATAAATTTGAGGAGATTAAAGACTTAATAAATTTTAAATTATTGAAAAAGTATTTTTCTGATCACAGTGGAATTAGGTTAGAAATCAATAACAGAAAAATTTGAGGGATTTTGCGGGTATGTGTAGGCTTAACAATATGCTCCCACGTGATGTTTCAAAGAAGATGTCACGAGAAAAGTTAGAGAATATTTTGAAATGAATATAAATGAAATCATAACATACTAAAATTCATGGTTTGTAACTAAAGCAGTGCTCAGAGAAATTTAGAGCTGAAAATACCTATCTTAAAAAAATCTGAAATCAATAATCTAAACTTTCACTTTAAGAAACTAAAAAAGAAAAATAAACCAAACACAGCAAATAGAAAGAAGAAAGTAATAAATGCTAGAGTGAAAATAATGAAATAGAGAATATAAAAACAATAGAGAAAATCAACAAACTCAGAAATTGGTTCTGTGAGATTAAGAGAACTGAAAAACCTTCAGCTAGACTGACCAAAAAAGAAGACATGAATGTCCCTTTCTCACCACTTCTGTTTAACAATATCATGGAGGTTCTAGTTTGGGTAATTAGGTAAGAAAAAGAAACAAATGGCATTCAGATTTCAATGAAAGAAATAAAACTCTTTACAGATGACATCTCTAATATAAAATATCCAAAGGAATCCACTTAAAACAATGATTAGAACAGGAATTCAGTGAGATTGCACAAGATACAAAATCAATATATAAAAACCAATTGTATTTCTAGACACTAGCAATTAACATTGTGAAATATAATTAGGAAAAGAATTCCCTTTACAAGAGCATCGGAAAAGTAAAATACTTAGTATAAATTTAACAAAAGAAGTGTAAGACTTATACATTGAAAACTAGAAAACATTATTGAATAAAGGAAGATCTTAATAAATGTACAGCATGCCATGTTCATAGATTGGAAAACAATACTGACCTATGAATTCAACAGAATGTCTAGCAATATCCCAAGATTTTTGTTTTTGTAGAAATTGACAAGCTGATCTTGAAAATTTATATGCAAAGACAAGGGGCCCAGGATAATCAAAATAATCTAGAAAAATAAAGTTGGAGGACTCACACTTCTTGATTTCAAAGCTATTACAAAGATAGTAATTAAGGTAGTGTGGTACTGTGCTATGGATAGACATTGGTTAGTGGAATAGAATCAAGAGTCCAGAAATAAATCCTTGCATTTAGGGTTTGATTTTTGACATTGGTGCCAAAACATTTCAAGGGCAAAGGAAGTCTTTTCAACAAATGGTGCTGAGACAACTGGATATTCAAAAAAAAAGGAAGTTGAACCTCTACCTCATACCATGAACAAAAATTAACTCAAAATAGATCATAGACTAAATGTAAGAGCTGAAACAAAGAAAAATCAGAAGAAAACCTAGGAGTAAGTCTCATGACATTGGGTTAGATAATGGTTTTTTAGATATGACTCCAAAAGTACATATGACAAAAGAAAAAGTAATTAAATTATACAGTGGGAAGATGAACAATATTTGTGCTGCAAACAATACTATCAAGAAAATAAAAAAGATGTCTCACAAATAAGGAGAAAATATTTGCAAATCATATATACCTGAGAAGGAGTTAATATTCTGGATGTATAATGAACTCTTCTAACTCAACAATAAGAAAACAGCCTGATTAAAAAATGGTCAAAGGATGTGAGTAGACATTTCTGCAAAGGTATACCACTGGCCAATACATGTATGAAAGGCTGCTCAATGTCAGTGGCCTTAGGGAAATGAAAAAATCACAGTGTAACACCACTTCACATGTATTAGGATGGCTATAATAAAAAAGAAAGACAGTAACAAGTATAATGAGGATGTGGAGAAATTGGAGCTCTTATAGACTGTTGGCAGAAATGTAAAAACAGTGCAGCCATTTGGATTTCAGTAAGAATTCAAGTCTTAATCTACAAATTCATATATTTACCAGTAAAATTCTATTTTTTGTAAGAGAAAGAGTAAATTTTTTTTTTCTGGTGGCTCTGATTACCCATCAAATAATCATAACATCAGATTATAATTTTGGGGATAAATAATTTTTCAAGCTCAGAAAACTTTTAATCTAAAACTTTTCCCCCTAAAATATATTGTCAAAAGTGTGAGCTATTTTTAACTTAAAGGACATAATAGTTTTATTAGGCAAAAAGTCAATGTCTGAAGGAGAAATTTATACATTTTCTCTTTGCTTTTGATAAAGAGGTTAGAGATATATAGGCTGTGATTTCCTCTTCAGGAGTATAAATCCTGGGAATATAATTAAGCTGCTATAGAAACCCACCAGCCTTCAGTGAATGCTCTTGGACAGAGTAACCAGACTCCCTCAGGGGATAAATTTGCTGTGTTTATGAAGGCGATGTCCGCTGTTAGTTTAACTTTGACTGTAAACTGGTTTATTGCTTGTTTTCATGAAAGCTTTGGATAATTTTTTTCCCTCAAGTCCTCATGTATGAAAGAGGATTAAAAAAAAATTTAAGGACCTCTGTGTTTTTTAACTTACATGTTGAACAGACCATATGCTGTAGAGGAGATTTCCATTATTAAAGCTGAATTTATGTGGGTAAATCAAAATTGGCCCATACTGGCACTCTTCAGCTCGTTCTCTCTCTCTCATTCTCTCTCTTGTATGTGGTAATATGTGATGTTTGATGCTATCCTATGATTTGGCATCTCTTACACTTTACACAATTGTAGAGAGTGAAAAACCAAAAACTGTTAATTTCCTGATGACATAGTTAATGATGCCTCCCCAGAGCAGGTAGGACTTAATTTGCTGCTCATTATGGTACCATTGTAATGTTTATTTTTGTTTAGCCACAAAGGAAAAAATGACAGGTATTGTAATAGGAAGTTGTGTCAGGATTAAAAGTGAATGAAATGCCCTTCCTTTCAAAATTGACACATTTTAACTAGGCTGGGGAAAGTGACTTAAAAATATCAAGTTTTAGAAAACAAACTCTAGACTAAACCTTGCTACCTAAAACTAATTGGAAGATAAAGTGCGAGTAGTATAAAGAAACTTGAAATGAGAGCAAGGAAAAAAAAAAAAAAAGAAAGAAAGAAAAAGAAAAAGAAAGAGAGAAAGAAGAGCAAGAAAGACCTGAAATCAGCTAGGGCTTTGCAGAGCATTTAGGTATTTTTTTTCCTCATTTTTTTTTTGTTATAGCCATAAAAATAATTGTTTTGAGATGAATGTTAAGCAGGAATGTAGGCAAGGTTTTTCTTTAATTGATCCATATGGCAATCTTTATGTATGGTTTTGTGTATTTCTCCACATGGATTGTAATGTCATTAAAACTTTTCACAAAACATAAACAGGTCATTCTTTATAGTTCTTAGCTCTAAGTAGAGTACAAAATAACTTTTTAAAAAATTTTAGTACTTTTCTATGTAACGTTGTTGATGTCTTTACTTTAGCCCCTTTTACTAAGGTTTAATTACTTTAATCAATTACTGTTACAAGTAAAACTTTTCATAATTAGGATGGAATTTCTCCCGCTTTTTTCTGGTGCCAAGGAAGTAAATCTAGCATGTTCTTCAAGCATCACTAGAAGTTAGAATTTGAATTGAGATCCACTTGAAATTGCGTGCTTTTTAAATTATCAGCCTTTCTTTTATGGCCTACATTGGCATAGGGCCCCATAAAAGTTGGCTTTGAGCTTGTCTCCAGCCTTTGAACTGGCAAGGAAAGAAAAAATGACATTTTTTAATATTAAATTTTTATTTTAATTTCAGAGTAGTTAATATACAGTGTTATATTAGTTTCAGGTGTACAATATAGTGATTGAACAATTCCATACATCACCCAGTGCTCATCGCAAGTGCATTCCTTAACCTCTTCATTTATTTCACCCATTCCCCCCCTCAGGCGTCCCCCCCTGCCCCCCGTAACTGTCAGTTTATTCTCTATAGGTAAGAGTCTATTTCTTGGTTTGTCTCTCTCTCTCTTTTTTTCCTTTGCTCTTTGTTTTGCTTCTTAAATCCTACATATGAGTGAAATGATATGGTATTTGTCTTTCTCTGACGGACTTATTTCACTTAGCATTATACTGTCTAGCTCCACATTGCAAATGGCAAGATTTCATTCTTTTTTATGGCCAACTAATATTCCAGTGTATCTTTTTTATCCATTCATCCATTGATGGGCACTTGGGACTGCTTCCATAGTTTGGCTATTGTAAATAAAGCTACAGTGAACATAGAGGTGGGTGTATCCCTTTGAGTTAGTGTTCTTGTATATTTTGGGTAAATACTCAATAGTGTAATTACTGCATCCTAGGATAGTTCTCTATTTTTAATTTTTTTAGGAACTTCTATACTGTTTTCCACAGTGGCTGTACCAGTTTGCATTCCCATCAATAGTGCAAAAAGGTTCTTTTCATCTACAGCCTCAACAACACCTGTTGTTTCTTGTGTTTTTGATTTTAACCATTCTTTTTTTTTTTTTAATTTTATTATGTTATGTTAGTCACCATACAGTACATCATTAGTTTTTGATGTAGTGATCCACAATCCATTGTTTTTGTATAACACCCAGTGCTCCCTGCAGTACGTGCCCTCCTTAATACCCATCACCGGGCTAACCAATCCCCCCTCCCCCCTCCCCTCTAAAACCCTGTTTGTTTCTCAGAGTCCGTAGTCTCTCATGGTTCATCTCTCCCTCCAATCCCCCCCCCCCATTTTCCCCTTCCTTCTAATGTCCTCCATGCTATTCCTTATGTTCCACAAATAAGTGAACCCATATGATAATTGACTTTCTCTGCTTGACTTATTTCACTTAGCATAATATCCTCCAGTCCCATCCATGTTGATGTAAAAGTTGGGTATTCATCCTTTCTGATGGCTGAGTAATATTCCATTGTATATCTGGACCACATCTTCTTTATCCATTCATCTGTTGAAGGGCATCTCGGCTCTTTCCACAGTTTGGCTATTACGGACATTGCTGCTATGAACATTGGGGTTCATATGGCCCTTCTTTTCACTACATCTGTGTCTTTGGGGTAAATACCCAGTAGTGCAATTGCTGGGTCATAGGGTAGCTCTATTTTTAAATTCTTGAGGAACCTCCACACTGTTTTCGAAAGTGGCTGTACCAACTTGCATTCCCACCAACAGTGTGAGAGGGTTCCCCTTTCTCCATAACCTCTCCAACATTTGTTGTTTCTTGCCCTGTTCATTTTTGCCATTCTAACTGGTGTAAGGTGGTATCTCAATGTGGTTTTGATTTGGATTTCCCTGATGGCTAATGATGTTGAACATCTTTTCATGTGTCTGTTAGCCATTTGTATGTCTTCTTCAGAGAAGTGTCTTTTCATATCTTCTGCCCACTTTTTGACTTGATTATTTGTTTTTTGGGTGTTGAGTTTGAGAAGTTCTTTATAGATCTTGGATACCAGCCCTTTATCTGTAGTGTCATTTGCAAATATCTTCTCCCATTCTGTGGGTTGCCTCTTTGTTTTGTTGACTGTTTCCTTTGCTGTGCAGAAGCTTTTTATCTTGATGAAATCCCAAAAGTTCATTTTTGCTTTCGTTTCACTAGCTTTTGGAGATGTATCTTGAAAGAAGTTGCTGTGGCCAATGTCAAAGAGGTTACTGCCTATGTTCTTCTCTAGGATTTTGATGGATTCCTGTCTCACATTGAGGTCTTTCATCCACTTTGAGTTTATCTTTGTGAATGGTGTTAGAGAATGGTCGAGTTTCATTCTTCTGCATGTGGCTGTCCAATTTTCCCAGCACCATTTATTGAAGAGACTGTCTTTTTTCCATTGCATGTTTTTTCCTGCTTTGTCAAAGATTATTTGACCATAGACTTGAGGGTCCATACCTGGGTTTTCTATTCTGTTCCATTGATCTATGTGTCTGTTTTTGTGCCAGTACCATGCTGTCTTGGTGATCACAGCTTGAAATCGGGCAACATGATGCCCCCAGCTTTGTTTTTCTTTTTCAACATTTCCTTGGCAATTTGGGGTCCTTTCTGATTCCATACAAATTTTAGGATTGTTTGTTCCAGCACTTTGAAAAATGTCATTGGAATTTTGATTGGGATGGCATTGAAGGTATAGATTGCTCTGGGTAGCATAGACATTTTAACAATGTTTATTCTTCCGATCCATGAGCATGGAATATTTTTCCATCTTTTTGTGTCTTCTTCAATGAGTGTTTTGTAGTTCCTAGAGTATAGATCCTTTACCTCTTTGTTTAGGTTTATTCCGAGGTATCTTATGGTTTTTGGTGCTATTGTAAATGGAATCGTTTCTCTAATTTCTCTTTCTACAGTTGCGTTGTTAGTGTATAAGAAAGCAACTGATTTCTGTGCATTGATTTTGTATCCTGCCACATTACTGAATTGCTGGATGAGTTCTAGTAATTTGGGGGTGGAGTCTTTTGGGTTTTCCACATAAAGTATCATGTCGTCTGTGAAAAGAGAGAGTTTGACCTCTTCTTTGCCAATTTGAATACCTTTTATTTCTTTTTGTTGTCTGATTGCTGTTGCTAGGACTTCTAGTACTATGTTGAACAATAGTGGCAAGAGTGGACATCCTTGATGTGTTCCTGATCTTAAGGGAAAGGCTCTCAGCTTTTCCCCATTGAGGATGATATTCGCTGTGGGTTTTTCATAGATGGATTTTATGAACTTGAGGAATGTTCCCTCTATCCCTATACTCTGAAGAGTTTTAATCAGGAAAGGATGTTGTATTT
This sequence comes from Halichoerus grypus, assembly GCF_964656455.1. Classification (NCBI taxonomy): domain Eukaryota; kingdom Metazoa; phylum Chordata; class Mammalia; order Carnivora; family Phocidae; genus Halichoerus; species Halichoerus grypus. Next base: position 96,971,805 of record NC_135718.1, on the reverse strand, counting down.
TGTCAAATGCTTTTTCTGCATCAATTCAGAGGACCATATGGTTTTTCTCCCTCTTCTTATTAATGTGTTCTATCACATTGATTGATTTGCGAATGTTGAACCACCCTTGCATCCCGGGGATAAATCCCACTTGGTTGTGGTAGATGATCCTTTTAATGTATTGTTGGATCCTATTAGCTAGGATTTTGTTGAGGATTTTGGAATCCATGTTCATCAGGGATATCGGTCTGAAATTCTCCTTTTTGATGGGGTCTTTGCCTGGTTTGGGGATTAAGGTAATGCTGGCCTCATAGAATGAGTTTGGAAGTTTTCCTTCTGTTTCTATTTTTTGAAACAACTTCAGTAGAATAGGTATTATTTCTTCTTTGAATGTTTGGTAGAATTCCCCAGGGAATCCATCAGGCCCTAGACTCTTGTTTTTTGGGAGGTTTTTGATCACTGCTTCAATCTCGTTACTGGTTATTGGCCTATTCAGGTTGTCAATTTCTTCCTGTTTCAGTCTTGGCAGCTTATAGGTTTCCAGGAAGGCCTCCATCTCATCCAGATCGCTCAGTTTATTAGCATATAGTTGTTGATAATAATTTCTAATAATTGTTTCTATTTCCTTGGTGTTAGTCATGATCTCTCCCCTTTCATTCATAATTTTATTAATTTGGGTCCTTTCTCTTTTCTTTTGGATAAGTCTGGCCAGTGGTTTATCGATCTTATTAATTCTTTCAAAGAACCAACTTCTAGTTTCGTTGATCTGATCTACTGTGTTTCTGGTTTCTAATTCATTGATCTTTGCTTTAATTTTAATTATTTCTCTTATAATGCGTGGCTTAGGCATCATTTGTTGCTTTTTCTCTAGTTCTTTAAGGTATAGAGTTAGTTGGTGAATTCGGGATTTTTCTATTTTTTTGAGTGAGGCTTGGATGGCTATGTATTTCCCCCTTAGGACCGCCTTTGCAGTATCCCATAGCTTTTGGACTGATGTATTTTTGTTCTCATTGATTTCCATGAATTGTTTAAGTTCTTCTTTGATTTCCTGATTGACCCAAACATTCTTGAGCAAAGTGGTCTTTAGCTTCCAAGTGTTTGAATTTCTTCCAAATTTTTTCTTGTGATTGAGTTCCAGTTTTAGAGCATTGTGGTCTGAGAATATGCAGGGAATAATCTCAATCTTTTGGTATCGGTTGAGACCTGATTTGTGACCCAGTATGTGGTCTATTCTGGAGAAAGTTCCATGTGCGCTCGAGAAGAATGAGTATTCTGTTGTTTTAGGGTGTAATGTTCTGAAAATATCTATGAGGTCCATCTGGTCCAATGTATCATTCAAAGCTCTTGTTTCCTTGTTGATTTTCTGCTTAGATGATCTGTCCATTGCTAAGAGTGGAGTATTGAGGTCTCCTACAATTAACGTATTGTTATCAATATGACTCTTTATTTTGGTTAACAGTTGGCTTATGTAGATGGCTGCTCCCATGTTGGGGGCATAGATATTTACAATTGTTAGATCTTCTTGTTGGATAGACCCTTTAAGAATGATATAGTGTCCTTCTGTGTCTCTTATTACAGACTTTAGTTTAAAATCTAATTTGTCTGATATAAGAATTGCTACCCCAGCTTTCTTTTGAGGTCCGCTGGCATGGAAGATGGATCTCCATCCCTTCACTTTCAGTCTGGATGTATCTTTAGGTTCAAAATGAGTCTCTTGTAGACAGCATATGGATGGGTCCTGTCTTTATCCAATCTGCAACCCTGTGCCGTTTTATGGGAGCATTTAGGCCATTCACGTTGGGAGTGATTATTGAAAGATATGAATTAATTGTCATCATGTTGCCTGTGAAGACGTTGTTTTTATAGATTGTCCCTGTAAATTGCTGTTGTATATCACTCTTGGAGTCTTTCTCCTTTTATAGAACCCCCCTTAATATTTCTTGCAGGGCCGGCTTAGTGGTAACATATTCTTTCAGTTTCTGCCAGTCGTGGAAGCTCTGCATCTCCATCCATTCTAAATGAAAGCTTTGCCGGATAAGGTATTCTTGGCTGCATGTTCTTCTCATTTAGTACTCTGAATATGTCTTGCCAGCCCTTTCTGGCTTGCCAGGTCTCTGAGGATAGGTCTGACGTTATTCTGATGTTCCTCCCTCTGTACGTAAGGAATCTCTTCCCCCTAACTGCCCTTAAGATGGTTTCCTTGGTTCTAAGATTTGCAAGTTTTACTATTACATGCTGGGGTGTTGGCCTGTTTTCCTTGATCTTGGGAGGGGTCCTCTCTGCCTCTAGGATGCGAATGTTTGTTTCATTCCCCAGGTTAGTGAAGTTCTCAGCTACGATTTGCTCAAATACATCTTCTATTCCTCTCTCTCTCTCCACTCCCTCCGGGATTCCAATTATTCTGACATTGGAACGCTTCATGGTGTAACTTATTTCTCTGATTCTATTTTCATGGATTCTGAGTCGTTTTTCCCTGGCCTCCTCTTTTCCCTTTTTATCTATTATATTGTCTTCCAGGTCGCTTATTTGTTCTGGCTCAGTTACCCTAGCTGTTAGATTATCTAGATTGGATTGGATCTCATTGATAGCATTTTTAAGTTCTGCCAATTCAGCTTTCATTTCTGCCCTTAGAGACTCTATGTTGCCATTAATTGATTTCTCCATTCTAGCCATTGTCTTCACAATTGCTAGCCTGAATTCCATCTCCGACATCTTGGTTATATCTGCATCCATTTGTAAATCTGCAGCATAAGTCATAATCTTTGAGTCTTTTCTATTTTGGGGGCTCCTCCTCCTAGTCATTCTGTTGATGGGTGTTTGAGGGAATGTATAGAGTCCAAATTATTGACCAGAACCCAAGCAAGATGCACCTGTTTTCTTGGGACCTTAGGGTTGCTGGCCTCTTGTTTTCCCAGCCTGTCTTCTGTGGGAGGGGCCTGCCGTGCTGTTACTCAGGCAACACTGTTTGGGCGGAGTTGCCCTGCCCCCCTGTGGTGGGCGATGGGCTCAGCAGGAATCAGTTTTGGGGGCTTTTGTTCTCTGGCGCCTTTCCCTGGCGGCTTTCTGCATCTCTTCCGCGAGTCAGAGCAGAAGGACCGTTTTCAACCCTCTGCCTCAGAGCAGAGAGACCGCAGTCTGTTCTTTAGTGAGCTCTCCAGGCCACACTGTCTCCATTTCTGTCCGTGCTGCTATAAACTGCAGCGGCCTCGGTTGTGCGCCCCTCCGCGGCGCTCCCAGTCCTGCCTCCAGGTCGGGACACGTCTCTGCCCTTTGTGCTTGTAAAACCGCCAGCCACTCCCAGTTCGCAGGCGCGACCCCGCCCCTCTGGGTTTCTGCCCCGGGGGCTGCCCTAAAGTCCTTTCCCTGCTGCAAGGGGTCTGCGAGTCTGTGCCCGTCCCCAGCACACGAGGCTGTGGCTCACTGTCGGTGTAGGATCCCCACGGCCAGGCTCCCTCCCACTGCTGTTTATCCTCCGATATCTGCCCACAGAATCACGGCTCCCCACTTCATACCTCAAAACCAACCGCCTGCGATATTCTGTTTGTAGAGATCCAGATCTTCTTACCTCTCAGGCTGGTTTCGTGGGTGTTCAGAGTGGTCTGGTAGATATCCAGCTTAATTCCGGGGACCAGCTGAAATAGGGTCCCCTACTCCTCCGCCATCTTTCCTCTCCCCCCCAATTTTAACCATTCTGAGAGGTGTGAGTGATATCTCCTATAGTTTTGATATGCATTTGGTAAGTGATATTGAGCATCTTTTCTTGTGTCTGTTGGCCATCTGGATATCTTCTTTTGAGAAATGTCTATTCATGTCTTCTGCCCTTTTATTTTTTTTTTAAGATTTTATCCATTTATTTGAGAGAGAGACAGAGAATAAGCAGGGGGGGAGGGGCAGAGGGAGAGGGACAAGAAGACCCCCTGCTGAGCAGGGAGCTCCATGAGGGGCTAGATCCTAGGACCCCAGAATCATGACTTCAGCCGAAGGCAGACGCTTAACCAACTGAGCCACCCAGGTGCCCCTCTTCTGCCCATTTTTAAATTGGGTTATTTGTTTTTGGGGTGTTGACTTGTCTAAGTTCTTTATATATTTTGCATACTAGCCCTTATCAAATATGTCATTTGCAAATATCTTTTCCCATTCAGTAGGTTGCCTTTTTGTTTTGTTGATTGTTTCCTTCACTCTGCAGAAGATTTTATTTTGATATAGTCCCAAAAGTTTAGTTTTGCTTTTATTTCCTTTGCCTCAGGAGAAAATGTTGCTGTAGCAAATGTCAGAAAAACTACTGCTTGTGCTCTTTTCTAGGATTTTTATAGTTTCAGGTCTCACATGTAGGTCTTTCATCCATTTTGAATTTATTTTTGTGTATGGTGTGAGAAAGTGATCCACTTTTATTCTTCTCCTTATGGCTGTCCAATTTTCCCAACACCATTGTTGAAGAGACTGTCTTTGTCCTATTGGATATTCTTTCCTGCTTTGTCAAATATTAGTTGACCAGAGTTGAGGGTCCATTTCTACGTTCTCTATTCTGTTCCATTGATTTATGTGTCTGTTTTTTTGCCAGTACCATACTGTCTTGAAGACTATGGCTTTGTAATATAGCTTAAAGTCTGGAATTGTGATACCTCCAGTTTTGTTTTTGTTTTTTTTTAAGATTTTATTTATTTGAGAGTGCGAGAGAGAAAGAGAGAGAGCATGAGCTGGGGGAGAGGCAGATAGAGAGGGAGAGGCAGCCTCCACTGCTGAGCAGGGAGCCCCATGCAAGGCTCCATCCCAGGACCCTGGGATCATGACCTGAGCTGAAGAAAGACACTTAACCTACTGAGCTACCCAGGTGCCCCTCCAGTTTTGTTTTTCTTTTTCAAGATTTCTTTGGCTATTTTGGGTCATTTATGGTTCCATACAAATTTCAGGATGGTTTGTTCTAGTTCTGTGAGAAATGCTATTGGTATTTTGATGGGGTTTCAATAAATCTGTAGATTGCTTTGGGTAGTATAGACATTTTAGCAATATTTTTTCTTCCAATCCATGAACATGGAATGTCTTTCCATTTCTTTGCATCCTCTTCAATTCTTTCATCAGTGTTTTATAGTTTCCAGAGTAGAGGCCTTTCACCTCCTCAGTTAAGTTTATTCCTATGTACCTTATTATTTTGGGTGCAGTTGTAAATGGGATTGTTTTCTTGATTTCTCTTTCTTCGTTTTCATTATTAGTGTATAGGAGTGCAGTAGATTTCTACACATTGATTTTGTATCCTGCGACTTAACTGAATTAATTTATCAGTTCTGGTAGTTTTTTGGTGGTCTTTCAGGTTTTCTATATATAGTATCATGTCATCTCCAAACAGTGAAAGTTTAACTTCTTCCTTATTAATTGGGATGCCTTTTATTTCTTCTTCTTGTCTGGTTTCTGTGGCTAGGACTTCCAGTACTATGTTGAATAAAAGTGATGAGTGGACATCTTTATCTTGTTCCTGTCCTTAGGGGAAAAACTCTCAGTTTCTCCCCATTGAGTATGATGTTTGGTGTGGGCTTTTCATTGATGGCCTTTATTATATTGAGGTATGTGCCCTCTAATCCTATTTTGTTGAGGGATTTTATCATGAATGGATGTTGTACTTTGCCAAATGTTTTTCCTGTGTGTATTGAAATGATCATATGGTTTTTGGGCACCTGGGTGGCTCAGTCAGTTAGGCGCCTGCCCTCGGCTTGGGTCATGATTCCCGGGTCCTGGGGTCGAGCCACACATCAGGCTCCCTGCTCAGCGGGGAGCCTGCTTCTTCCTCTGCCTGTCACTCCCCCTGCTTGTGCTCTCTCTGTCAAATAAATAAATAAATAAATAAACAAATCTTAAAAAAATGGTCATATGGTTTTTAATCCTTTCTCTTACTGATGTGATGTATCACATTGATTTGCAAGTATTCAAACACTCTTGTATCTGGGGAATAAATCCCACTTGATTGTGGTGATTGATTTGTTTAATGTACTGTTGGGTTTGGTTTGCTTGTATTTTGTTGAGGATTTTTTCATCTATGTTCATTAGAGATACTGGCCTTTAGTTCTCTGTTTTTGTGGTGTCTTTATCTGGTTTTGTTATCAGGGTGATCAGAGTGATATTGGCATCATAGAATGAATTTGGAATTTTTCTTTTCTCTTCTAATTTTTGGAATAGTTTGAGAAGAATAGGTATTAATTCTTCTTTAGATATTTGATAAAATTGCCTTTGAAGCTGTTTAGTCCTGGACTTTGGTTTGCTGGGAGTTTTTTGATTACTTATTCAATCTCCTTCCTGGTCATCAGTCTGTTCAAATTTTCTGTTTCTTCCTGTTTTACTTTTATATGTTTCTAGGAATTTGTCCATTTCTTCCAGGTTGTCCAGTTTGTTGGCTTATAGTTTTTCATAATATTCCTTATAATTGTGTTTCTGTGGTGTTGGTTGTTATTTCTCCTCTCTCATTTGCGATTTTGTTTCTTTTGTCCTTTCTCTTTTCTTTTTGATAAGTCTGGCTAGGGGATTATCAATTTCATTTTATTTTTTTCAGAGAACCAGGTCCTGGTTTCATTGACCAGTTCTATTATTTTTTTAGTTTGTATGTCATTTATTTCTGCTCTAATCTTTATTATCTTCTTCCTTCTTCTGGTTTTGGGTTTTATTTGTTCTTTTTCTAGCTCCTTTAAGTGTAAGGTTAGGTTGTTTATTTGAAATTTTTCTTGCTTCTTGAAGTAAGCCTATATTGCTATAAACTTCACTCTTAAATCCACTTTTGCTGCATTCTAAAGGTTTTGCACTATTGTTTTTATCTTTGTTTCATGTACTTTTTAATTTTTTTCTTTGATTTCTTGGTTGACCCATTCATTGTTTTCATTGTAACATGTTATATAACCCCCATGTATTTGTGTTTTTTCTAGATTTTGTGTTATAGTTGACTTTTAGTTTCATAGTGTTGTGGTCAGAAAATATGCATGGTATGACTTTGATCCTTTTGAATTTTTTGAGACTTGTGGCATAATACATGATCTATTCTGGAGAATGTTCCATGTGCACTTGAAAGGAATGTGTATTCCGTTTTAGGATATAATGTTCTAATCTGTTAAATCCATCTGCTCAGTGTGTCATTCAAAGCCACTCTTTCCTTATTGATTTTCTGTTTGGATCATCTATCCATTGATGTATGTAGGATATTAAAGTCCTCTACTACAATTGTATTACTATTGATTAGTGCCTTTATGTTTCTTATTAGCTGTGTTTTATGTATTTGGGTGCTCCTGTGTTGGGTGCATTAGTATTTACAGTTGTTACATCTTCTCGTTGGATTGTCCCCTTTATTATTTTATAGTGTCCTTCTTTGTTTTTTTTTACAGTCTTGGTTTTAAAGTATATTTTATCCAATATAAGTATTGCTACTGCAGCTTTCTTTTGACAACCAGTTACATGATAAATGCTTCCCCATCCCCTCACTTTCAATCTGCAGGTGGATTTAGGTCTGAAATGAGTCTCTTGTAGGCAGCATATGGATGGGTCTTGTTTTTTTATCCACTCTGATACCCCATGTCTTTTGATTGGTGCGTTTAGTCCATTTCAATTCAACGTGGTTATTGATAGATATGTATTTATTGCTGTTTTGAAGCTTGTTTTTTGGTTGTTTATGTAGTTTTCTCTGATCCTTTCTTCTCCTGCTGTCTTTCATGGTTTGCTGATTTTCTTTTGTGATACACTTGGGTTCTTACTCTTTATTCTTTGCATATCTGTTAGTGGTTTTTGATTTGTGGTTGCCATTAGGTTTGTATGTAACCTCTTCTGCATTTAGCAGTCTATATGAAGGTAATGGTTGCTTATATTGAACCCATTCTTTACTCTTCTTCCCCTTAGGTCTTAGGTATATGGTGTCATATTTAACATTCTTTTATTTTGTGAATCCTTTGACTGACTTTTTATAGAAATAGTTATTTTTATTGCTTTTGTGTTTCTTACTTTTCCTACTCTCATATATGATCTTTTTTTTCCACTCAGAGTCCCCTTTAATATTTCTTGCAGGGCTAGTTTAGTGGTCAGGAACTCCTTTGATTTTTATTTGTCTGAGAAGCTCTTTTATTTCTTCTTCTATTCTATATGATAACCTTGCTGGTATTCTTGTATGTAGATTTTTCTCTTTTAGCAACAAAGTAACTTCTTTTTGGTTTTGAAAGTTAGGTTGCAATGTTCCCCTGCCAATATCAGATTGCTGTTTTTTTTATAAGCAGAAACTTTCATATTACAGTAATGCTACCTTCCTCTTGAATATTGCCACACAAGAAGCAGATAGATAGGACTCATATTCCAGTAACAAAATTAGAACTGTCATTAGACTGTCTTTTTGCATTCTATATTAAGTCTCCCAAAAACCAAGCAATGCAAAGCATCTAAATATAAGACCCAAACAATTTCCCATTCTATAAGGATTAAAATATTTCCTCTTTTTTATACTGAATATGGATAAAGCTTGGTGTTATTTCAAAATCTGATCATTACACAGTGCACATGAAGAAAATAATCAAATGGCGAAGTGGATTCAGTTTATTCTGTATGTTTTGATGATACAAAAAATTAAACAGGAAAGGAACTGAGTTAGTGTAAAATATATAGATAGTAGCTACACCAGTAAGCATAGCATACATATAGAAGTGTCAAATCACTATGTTGTACACCTGAGGCTAATGTAACATTGTCAACTCTACTTCAATTTTAAAAAAATGTAAATTATGCTACTGGCTAAATTAGAATAGTAGATATAACTAGGAGGAAAAACACAGCTTCTGAATAGAGATGTGAAGGTTTGAGATCCTGAGCTGTTTAATCCAGAGTGGTATCTGAGGGGCTGGGAGTGGTAACAGATAGGACTTGAAATAATAAGCAGGTTTTGAACTGATTTGATGGTTTGCATTTTTAAACTTAAGAAATAGCTAATTGAGAGATTTTCTACCTAAACAATATAAAGTCCCATGTGAGGTGATCCTCTTTGGTGTCATGTTTTTCAATAGATAGCTTCAGGAACCAGAAATAATGGTTAGGAATAAGTCTTCTTGTCAAATTTATCAGGTCTTTATTATCCTTCTGACTTTCTCCCTTTAAAAATGTTTCCCTGTTCTCCAAAGCATTTCTAGGTACTTCTTGAACTCATTTATCTTCATTGCTTGGTTTTCTTCTGGGTAACATGTTCCATATGTTTTCTTCACTTTTCCAGGAAGTATTATTACCTATATTCTATATTTACCATGAGTGTCCTAACATTTATGTTACTGAATCTCTTTCGTTTGTTCATTCTTTTACCTAATTTGAATTCATGCAGCACTATGGATTTAACAACCTACTTTAAAAATTTTCTTTATATATTTATAAACTTATTTTTAGCCAGGCCATGTCAGCTTCTAATGTTTCTAAGAAGAATGAATATGGCTATCTTAACTGTACTTAAAATTTTACATGGTTCAAGAATCTGTCCTCTTGTATATTTCATGTTGTGATACCATTACTATTTCACATATTGCATTCAATATTGCATGCAAAATTTTAGAAAGGATATTTAACACGTGACTCACGCAAACAGTAATTTGTTGTCTTTAGTTTGCCCTCTTTTTTTTTTTTTTAAATCTCACTTAATAAGTTATGCTTGCCATTCTTGAGGTTACCAATATGGTTTCATAGATTTCATTGCTCTATGTTGATAACCATGCCATTCCTCCTTCATAAGTCTACCATATGCTTTTTTTCCACTGGGCCACCCAAGACTACATTGGGTCTGTCATTTTTATCACTGTCTTTATCACTCATCTTACTGTAATCTTGCCATTTGCTCTCATATTTAGTTTATCTTTTCTGTGTGTTCATTTACACCTATATTAATATTTTTAAAATGTAATCTGGTTAAATTTTTAGTAGCTTATGTGTTGCCTATGCTTTTTTTTTTTTTATTGATTCAACTTTCTCAGTTACTTAATAAACTCAAGTTATTAGAAAACTACTGAGTGTAGGTCAATCTTCTTTTCAGTTGAATTGTAATTGACATACATTATTGCATTGGGTTCAGGAATACAACATAGTGATTCAACATTTGTATAAATTAGAAAGCGATCACCATGATAAAAGACAATTACCATCTGTTATCCATACAAAGTTATTACAATATTATTAGCTCTGTTCCCTATGCTATACATTGCATAGGAAATGTGTTTTATTTACTTATTTTATAACTAGAAGTTTGTGTTTTTTAATTCCCTTCCCCTATTTTGCGTATCCCCTACCTCCCTCCCCTCTGGCAACCACCAGATTATTTCTCTGTATCAGTGAGTCTGTTTCTGTTTTGTTTTGTTTGGTTTTGGTTTTTAGATTTCACATGTAAGTGAAATTATCTGGCATTTGTCCTTCTCTGATTGACTTATTTCACTTAGCATAACACCCTCTGTGTTCATCTATGTTGTTTCAAATAGCAAGACTTCATTATTTTTTCATGGCTGGGTAGTATTCCATCACACACACACACACACACACACACACATCCCATGTCTTCTTTATCCTGTCTTTTTGATAATAGCCATTCTGTCAGGTGTGAGGTGATATTTCATTGTGGTTTTGATTTGTATTTCCCTGATGATGAGGGATGTTGAGCATCTTCTCATGTGTCTTTTGGCCATCTGGATGTCTTTTTCAGAGAACTGTCTAGTCAGGTCCTCTGCCCATTTTTAAATTGCACTCTTAGCTTTTTTGATATTGAATTGTGTGTGTTCTTTATATATTTTGGATATTAACCTTTTATAAGTATCATTTATAAATATCTTCTCCCATTCAGTAGGTTACCTTTTTGTTTTGTTTTTGTTTTCCTTTGTTGTGCAAAAGCTTTTCAGTTTGATGTAGTCCTATGTGTTTATTTTTGCTTTTGTTGCACTTGCCTGAGGAGACAGATCCAAGAAAATATTGCTCAGACCGATGTCCAAGAGTTTACTGCTTATATTTTCTTCTAGGAGTTTCATGGTTTCAAGTCTAACATTTAGGTCTTTAAAACCATTTTGAGTTTATTTTTGTATATGGTATAAGAAAATAATTCAGTTTCATTATTTTGTGTGCAGTTGTCCAGTGTTCCCAACACCATTTACTGAAGAGACTGTTTTTCCCCGTTGTATATTCTTACCTCTTATATCATAGATTAATTGATCATATAAATGTGGGTTTATTTCTGGAAACTTCTTTCTATTCTATTGATCTACGTGTTTGTTTTTGTGCCAATACCATATAATTTTTAACTACTATAGATTTGTAGTGTAGTTTAAAACCAGGGAGTGTTATACCTCCAGTTTTCATTTTCTTTCTCAAGATTGTTTTAGCTATTTGGGGTCTTTTTTGTTTCCATATAAATTTTAGGATTATTTGTTCTAGTTCTTTGAAAAATGCCATTGGTATTTTGACAGGGATTGCATTTAGTCTGTAGATTGCTTTGGGTAGTATGGACATTTTTACAATATTATTTTTTCCTGTCTATGAGTACAGTATATCATTCTATTTATTTGTGTTGTCTTTAATTACTTTCATCAGTGTATTATAATTTTCAGAGTATAGGTCTTTCTCTCCTTTGATTAAATTTATTCCTAGCTATTTTATTCTTTTTGATGAAGTTAAAATGGGATTGTTTTCTTAATCTCTCTTTATGATAGTTTCTTTTAGTATATAAAGGTGCAACAGATTTATATATATTAACTTTGTAACTTTATTGATTCATGTTTTAGTTCTGATAGTTTTTTGGTGGAGTCTTTAGAGTTTTCTATATATAGTATCATGTCTTCTGCAAGTAGTGACAGTTTTACTTTTTCAATTTGGATACTTTTTATTTCTCTTTTCTCTGCTTGCTGTGGCTTGGATTTCAAATACTATGCTGAAAAATAGTGACAGGAGTGGGACTATGTTCTCTTTTAAGTTTCCTTCTCAAAGCATGTGAAACCATCTTTTGCTAAGATTATTTTATTGATTTTTGTAACTACACACGTCATTTGTAGGGATTAACATAATATCTTTATTAAGTCTTATGCTAAGGTCCACAGAGTAGCTGACGTTTGAAAAGATGTTACTTATTCTGAAAAACTCAATACAGTTATCTTGGAGGGAATAGGACCTAGTTTCTCTTACTAATTGGGGGTAAAATGGAACTATTAAATTCCTCCTCTTTCTGTATTTTTAAACAAAGAGAAGCAAGGGAAAGATCTCAAGCATTGCACATTGATCTTCTCCCTACCTTGACAAGCTAAGTGGGCTATTCCAATGATTTGGGAACTTTGGAAACGAGTTCCTGAGAACTATTGCAGTACCTACTGGTGACAATATGTATATTTCATAGTTCCTTTAAGCATGGGGTGTATGTGAGTCAACAGATGGTTAAAAGAGATGTGGGTAGGAATAGAATTACTACAGTGCATGAATTCATTTTTTTCCTGGATCCTTTTATTGAAAATATTTTTTTAACTGCTTGATAGCTGTGATAATCAGTTCATTCTTTTTCATCCATTCCAGTTAGCTTGTCCTTTAGCCCACAGTGTCAGCTGGTTTTCTATGGGGACAAAGCAAAAATAAATAAATAAATAAATAAATAAATAAATAAATAAATAAATAAATAAAAAGAAAGAAAGGCAGAAAAAATTCGAACAAATTATTGAATTTTTTTTGCATTAACAACCTCCTCAGGTGACACTCATCCCCCCTACCCTCGCCATGATTCTTACCCTGAAAAGAGGAGAAAAAGGTGAGGAGGGCCAAAGAAATTTTACACACTGGGCAGAACTTCTGTCGGAGAAGATATCAAGGGTATAGAGAACTTCCAGAAAAGGGAAAACCCATTGTAGAAGAAAGGGAAAGAGGCCTTGGAAGGGTGAGTGCACTTGAGCATTATATGTGAAGATGCCAATTTGTGTCTCTTTAAGCCCAAATCCAGTCTGGGTTTGCATGTCTGTTGCTTTTCTACCACAGAGACATATGTCACACTTGTCGTAATTGTATGTTGGAGAATAACCATATAACTTCTGCCTTAGGAGATATATAAGAACTTTCTCTCGTTACCAAAAAGATATGTGTGTATCAGTCTCTCCACAGATCAGGTATAATTAGAAAATCCTGTTGAATCAGATGAGAATAATTCCTGTGTTCCCTGTGATCCTGAGGAAACAAGAGGTTACTCTGCTCTTTACTGGCTAGTTTTCTGACCTTATGTTTTATCAAATCAAGCATGGTTTATTAGACCAATTGTACAAACTTGAATTCTTCTCTTTCCTGCCTTTACTTTAGTTACTCGGTTTCTGACTTGCAGTTCAAAAATTGGAAGGGGAGAAAAAGAAGAAGCCTGAGGATGATTCTTTAATGTCCTAAGGTATCTCCATATAGCAGTTGAGAAAAAGCCTATATGTCATCCTTGCATGATTAAATAGAATAGGACTTCTAGGCCAAGATATCAATGAGATGAAGTTAAAGAGTATTTGTAAAATTGTTGTGATACTTATTTGCTTTCCTTTCTTTCTTTTTAAAAAAGATTTTATTTATTTATTTGATAGAGAGAGAGAGAGAGAAAACGCAAGCGGGGCAGGGGGAGGGGGCAGAGGGAGAGGAAGAAGCAGGCTCCCTGCTAAATAGGGAGCCACAGGCGGGGCTTTATCCCAGGACCAGGGCTTGATCCCAGGACCTTGGGATCATGACCTGAGCCAAAGGCAGAAGCTTAACTGACTGAGCCACCCAGGTGCCCCTTTAATTGCTTTTCACTTAAAAGATCTTTTTTATTTAGATCAGTTACTGATTTGTTAAAAATGTAATCTTGCATCAGTGAACCTGAAGATTTTCTTGTCTTCAGGTGGTAGAAGTCACCTGATACCTCCGAGAATAAGGGTCCATCTCTATTCTCATCCGATATTCAATTTGGAATGGCAGAAAGAATTCCATTTAGAAAGTTTGGCAACTTACTCATTAGTTACTCCTGATTACTCATATATCATTTTTAAAAAATGTATCATGATTTTTTAATACTGTAGGATATTCATATCTATTATGTTATGTATGAGGGCCCTCTGTTCCCCCCTTAAGAGACTGTTTTTGGTATAGAATTAGCTTGTGGTTATAGTGGGATGGACATAAACGGTGTGGGTTCATGATTTAGGTTCAAGCAAATTTAGTCCATGAGCGATCTACTGTGAAAGTTAGGCATGAGATTCTGTTGAGAGTTATAGCTTTTTTTGCGTGGCTTCTGTTCTTTCATTCACTTAGTTCCATTGGTAGAAGAACAGTTTCCTTTTAGGTGATTACCTACAAATGGATTTTTCTCCCCCCCTCTCTAGCAGCATCCATTCTCTTTACAATGGAAGGTTTTAGTTTTGGGGAATCTAGCCTGGCCTTTAATCGCATACTTCAGGCCCCTAACACAGTAAGATAGCCCATCTGTTAGATGATGTGTTTCCTAATCATTAGACTTTTTGACAAAAGGCCATATATAAATTAAATCGTTCTCAGGTTCTTTTAGGGGTTTCATTTTTTTCAGGGGTTTCATTGTTTGCCACCTTGGGCTTAGCTTTTTATGGAAGTGCCTGAAAGAAAGTTCAAAGACATGAAAGAAAGTCCTTACCATGTCTTTAGCAAATTCAGTATTGCCTTCACCAAGAGTAGCTATATATAGGAGGCAGGTGATCTTTTAGAAAAATTAGACCAATCACGGAAGGGGCTAGGATTTGGATCTTGGGTTCTCGGGTTATATTTCTACCTCTTGCCTCATAAAACAAAACAAAACAAAAAAATGATTTGAAGGCTGGGGTAACAATTTTGTTTTCATAAGAGTTAATCCATTTATTTGACTCCTGATGGTCTCTGTTGATGATTCTTGAACAGGTAATTAACAGGTACAGTCAAATGAGTTGCCACCAACTTAGAAAATGTTCGGGGATTTTTATAAGAGCCCTGCTCCCTGTTGTTTAGGTCAGTCTTGGCTCAGCTATGCACATTAGCTGCTGGTGGCCCTAGCTCATCTCTCTGTAGAGACCATGTGATTTGATGTGTCTGGATCTTTCCCATTATCAGTTTTCTGCCCTGGGGCATTGTTATTATGCATTTGTTTATTGCTCTGCATTTTCAGTATCTTACCCTTCTTTGGATTTTTAGAAATAGACTAAAGGCCAGTCCAGCTGGCCTTTTAATCTTGGGATGGAATCACTTCCAGATTGGGATACAGATTGAATCATTGTGCAGTGACAAAAGAGAATTTCATAGGAGCAGTTGGATAACCAGAGATTCCATGTAACATTAAGTCACTCCATGCTTATTTAGGCAATGCTAACTGTTGTAAGCACTGAGCTTAGCACCTCAGTTTTGCAAGGTAGGACAAGGAGGTTGCAGAATAAGACTAAGCTTTGAAAGAAGGTCAGAGTTGAGTCATACTCAATATATAGAATGTATGTATACATATAGAATGTATATAGAATGTATGTATACATGTAGAATGTGTACATATAGAATACTATATCTATATAGAATGTATATAGAATTCTGTATGTACATCTTGAGTCTCTTTGCCTTCTTGCTGTCCTAAACTCAAGAGAATAATCCTGAGTTGGGAAAAATGAACTTGTAATCCAAAATAACATCTGATTCTGATATTGCTTTTATTTGACTTTTGAATGAATCTTTTTAAAAAAGATGATTTGCTTCCTTATTATTTTGATTTGATTTAGTTTCTTAGTTTTGATTAATTTGATTTGACTTGTCTTCTCTGAACATATTATGCACAGATTCCAGGAGGGACGCACCGTGAACTGGTTGGGAAAATCCAATCCAGAAATTAACCTTTGCCAGTAGTACTTAGCAAGGATGCTTGTGTACTTACAGATCATTCAAAATTACTTTTAATCAAACATCTTTATGTAGCTGACTATAGTGTTGACATGCCTTAGCTATTCATTAGAAATTTATTTTATGGTTATATTTATGGGCATTTGAAATATATCTAACACTGTGTATTTGTATAGCTACTGCTTCTAAGTGTTTAGCCAAAGGTCATAGGTAAAGGAATTAAAACTTATTTGGTGAATATCTGACTTAGTGTATATGTTCTTAATGTGTGCATTTCTGTAGGTGTGGTGTTGGGCGCCATGACATGTGTAATGGCTTTCCTCTTGTGCTTTTGTTCTGAGATATTTAATAATTTTATCACAACTATGTTAGTAAATCTTTAAGAAAATTATTGAAAAGTACGAAGTTTTACTTTCTGTTTTTTTTCATTTTATTAGTTAGTCTACTGAAGTTCCAAACAAGTACAACTACTTTGGAAAATTTTTGTAGTAAATACTAAAATCCAGTACACATATTCCATGACCCAGTAGTTTTGCTCCTATGTGTATATGTCCAAGAGAAATGAGTCCATATGTCCATGAAAATACATGCTTATAGCAGCACTCTTTATAATAGTTCTAAACTGAAAACCTTTCAAATATTCATCCGTATTAGAACGGAAGAATAAATTGTGATGTAACTATACAAGGGAATAGTATTCAACAAAGAAAAGCAAAAATCTTTCATGATACTCAGCAATGATAGATTTCATAGACAAAGCTAGTTTGAATAGTATGTTTCCATTTCTATGATGTTCAAGAACAGACAACAATAATCTGTGGCTATAGAAGTCAGAATGGGATTTTGGGAGAAGTATTGGTAGGAAAGAGGTGTGAATGGAGCCTTCAGGGATACTGATAATGTTCTATATAGTGATCTGAGTGATGATTACAAGAGTATATTCATATGTAAAAATTAACTGAAGTATTACCTTTATTTATTTTTATTTTTTATTATTTATTTATTTAAAAAATTTTTTTATTATGTTCAATTAGCCAGCATATAAGCATTACCTTTATTTTTGTTCACTTTACTATCATTACAATTCAATAACAATATTTAAAAAATTTTAAATGGTAGCCACTTTAGAAAAACTATTTATTGAATAGCAAAGCACTAACTTGAGACTTTGGGACAAGAGAGCTGAAGATGTCTTCAGGGATATGAATAATGAATGATTTGACTGTTCTTTGAGAGTGTGACAATTATTTAGTACAGTAAAAGTTTCTTTAAATGGAATTATTGAAGGGTCCCTTCATGGCTCAGTCAGTTAAGACTCGGACTCTTGGTTTCCGCTCGGGTCGTAATCTCAGGGTGGCGAGATTGGGGCCTGCATCAGGCTCCACACAGAGTCTGCTTAAGTTTCCCTCCTCCTCTGCCCCGCCCCTCTCCGCTTTCTCCTTCCTCTCTAAAATAAATAAATAAATGTTTTAAATAAATTAATGAACAAACGAATGGAATTGTTGAAGAAAGAAAAAATGTTAACGCACAGTCCCTCGAAATGCTGCAATCAGAAAGACGACTATGGGTCTATAGAGGCTTCAAATCACATATTGCAACTTTTAATCTCTAAATATGAACATCATAAATTAGCTCACTGACAAGTCAATGTTTATCACTCTTTTACTTCCAAACTCTAGGAGGTTCTTGGAGAATCAGCCAGTTGCTTAGTCAGTATGTCATTTCCAAAAATAAAGATGGTACAATGGCAAGAAAGCTGGAAATGTGTTCTTCCATGGGGTCGGATCAAATGCAGTTTTCAGTCTTACATGTCTTCCCACTGCTTAGAGCACCATCTCTCTCAGTGGATAATGCCAGAAATCAAGTTTTGTCTCTTTGCAAGGGCCCGAAAGTAGTCATGGCTGATGGCTAAAGAGCAGGAAGCAAAGCAGAATGCCTGAATAGGCCACAAATGGAAAAGCAGTCACCGAAAAATTAAACGTTTATTGTGTGATTCTACTCAATAAGCTTATACTAGGTGGTCATTCATTTCCTGAATATTTAACTTCTGCACTATAACACTTTTAATCTAAATTTATCTCTGGCCTGTTGTTGTTATACTACAAAGGAAGGGAACTATTTTGGCTTGTGTTTGGTTTTCATATTTTGCCTGAAATTGAGTAATACATAACACAGACTATTCAGACAGGGGTTTTGGTCAAAGGTTTGCTTTTTAGCTAACAATCTGAAAAGTAAATTTATCCCCATTATGTTTTATCTGTCCTTAATTGTATATGATAACACAGAAAACTGAGGGCCTTGTGGGAAACAAGAAGCACGGTGTGCGAAATGCCTTGTCAGAAAGTGTGCTGTCCATATTGAAGGTTCCAGGTAGTGCAGCGGAGTGGCTCAGCAGGTGGGCCTGAGCCTGACGGCCTGGGGGCATATCCTGCTCTACCACTACATGGGTGTGTGACCAGCGGTAAGACGCGGACAGTAATAGTCACCGCTTTACTGGGTTTTTGCAGCAATTCCAAGAATCAACAACATAAAGTGCTTTCTTATTATATACCAAGTAGTGTTCTCTGAATGTAGTTGCCATAAGATAATAATGAATTGGGAAAATGGTTTTAATAAGTCTTGTATTCATTTGGTTTTCTCATTAGCATTATTTTACCTGGGTCATATCTGTATCATATCTTTTACTTGTGATAATTAACATCACTCACTGATAACATTAAAATATGAAGCGAGATGTTGATGTCCATATTCTGTAGACCTGTCTGATATACGAACACTTTTAGTAATATTATGAAGCATGTAGATGTACGCACAATTTAATGGGGTTTTTTTGGATGCTTTAATTCTAAGCTTAGCCTGTAAGAGTTCCCAGTGAATTTTAAATGCTAAAAACATAATGTTAAGGTTGTTAACATTTAAAGATCTAAAGCCAGATGTTTAGAAAGAATTTTGAAGAGAAAAATACAATTCCACAGACTTGCATGTTATCAGATAGATGAAACATTGTTTTCTGATCACCACAATATTTGAAATGGTGAAGGACCAAGTCATATCTTGTGTCTTGCAGATATTCCACATGACAAAACTAGCTACACTGGCAAAAGGCTATGGTCAAAGAATATGCAAGAGAAGATTTTGCGTGGGAGTGTGGTTTTTTTTTTTTTTAATTCAAGGAGTTTAAACATCTCTGTATGATTTCTCTGTGTTTAAGAAGTAGAGAGAGATGGGGATTTATGGTAGTTGGTTTTAATTAGAAAAGTACTTCATTTTAAGAGCATAGTATTATTTATTTCAATGTTTTATTCCATGTTACTGTAATATTAATAATTGAGATATGAAATTTGGACATGTAACTTATTAGAACATTTTATTAAAATCTAACTTAATGCCATTTTTTCATTAATTTGTTTAGGATCACTTTAGATTGGTTTTTTTTTTTATTATTATTATTACTGATTTTGTTTTGTTAGCGAAGATCATCCTAAAGGCTTCACTATAATCTAAGAAAGGGGAAGTTGAGATAATAAATAAGGAATTTCTCTTTTCTTTTTTCTTTTCTCTTTCTTTCTTTCTTTCTTTCTTTCTTTCTTTCTTTCTTTCTTTCTTTCTTTCTTTCTTTCTTCCAAGTGTGGGTGAAGGGTGTGGGGGGAGGGGCAGAAGGAAAGAGGGAGAGAGAGAGAGAATCTTAAGCAGGCTCCATGCCCAGCATGGAGTCGGGCACCGAGATCATGACCTGAGCTAAAATCAAGTCAGACACTTAACTGACTGAGCCACTCAGGCGTCCCGGGAATTGAATTTCTAATTCTTTTAAATTTCTCCCTTTAGCAAAATATATCAAAAAGCCCAGGATTTTCCCTTGTTTTATTGTTAGTGGATTCTTGTGCTGTGTTTGGTGCCCTGCTGTGTCAAAGGTGGTGTAAGGGGTGTGTGTGTGTGTGCGCGTGCACATGCGTGTGCATGGCTGAAGGGGCTGAGAGCAGGAGGAACCAGTGAGCTCAGGCAGAGCTGAGTGGAACTTCCACGTTGTTGTGGATCTTTTGCCTGTGTCTCTGCTCCTTTTCCTTACCTGCCTGCATTCTAGGGTGCAGGAGAGAAGAGTCAAACCACTGAGTGGGTAAATGTGACTGATCTTACAGGCCAGGTAGATGTCACTCTATTTGAGAGCACCTTTCTCAAAACAAGGAATGACACGTATTTCTTAGAATTTATCAAATGACCTTTATGTAACACACATTTGCTGTTTTGAATGATGTGTTTTGTGTCTGACTTGATTTCTGATGTAATGATTTATAATGGTGTATGAATGGCAAAAGATAGCAGGGGGCAATATCATTATTGAGAAACAATGGAGATCCAGGTGGACAGTAGTTTTTATTTGGTAAGAAGATGTCCCATAGACTTTTTGCACTTACTGGAAGTTCATGCTTGGGACAATCTGGGTTATGGAACCAGGAGACTGGTGTCAGGATCTTGGACTAAATGAGAATAAAAGCAGGAACCAAGAAGATGGTGCCAGAAGAGGTTAACCCATTTAGTCGAGGAACAACACTCAGATTATATTAGAACCAGGAAACACAGCTTTTTAAACTGAAGTCTTAAATTTATATTAGGACAACCTAGTGAGAGATGTTGACAGACAAGGAGAACACCCCTAGGCTCTTACTGGTAACCTTACCCAGTTCCACAGCCATCAGTTTCCTTCTGAGGTTGACTCAGACTCACGGGCAGCTGGGGCAAAGCAGGTAGCTCCCACCTAAGCAGAAGCTTGACACCTATGCCAAGAGACTCACCCAGGACTAAGAGGCAGGTAAACTCTGTCAGAATAGACTATGCTTTATTTCCAAGGTTGACTTCTAGATTCTTAATTAGTGAGGGATTCAGATATCTCACCAATTAGCAAACTGTACCTGTTTTGTTTCCCAGATTGTGCTGAAGCTGCCCAGGTAGACAGGGTTGTCTGGTGCCAACCAGATAGTCTGGAGATATCACTCCTGGGCATGTTCAGTGTCAATGCCTCCTCTGGTCTGCAGTGCCTTGGAATGTTGTTGGATGCCTGTGGGGCCGGCCACCCTGCCCTGAGGCTTAACAGTAATCGGAATAGGAGAAGGTGGTAGTGTAAATAAGACTGCAGTCCTCCTTGCTTGTGTACGCGGACGAAAAAATCCCTGATAACCTCTTGCTCTGTAAAATCCCATACGAACATTCTTTACTTTGGAGTGCAGACTAGTTAAGATTTAAGATGTTTGCTGTTTTCTTGAAATAGTATCAGACAGTACAGAGAAGGCTCTTGGTTCCTGATACTCATTGCCTCAAAAATCTAGAGACGACCATATCTTTCCAAAGTAAGAAAACGGAGTCCATATCAAAGTTATGAGATGACTAACGGTATATCTAAAGAGTTCTTAGAGAAACAGCACTTTGTAAATTTGCTAGGGGGTGGGGATTAGCCAACGTGTGGGTTGTTCTCTCAATTCTAGAGTTTACCAAGCTTTATTTGGTTTATTCCTTATGACTTTCTATTATTGCTTGTTTTTTCTCTTTTTGGAATAAACTCAAGTGCTTTTACAACATTGTAGAATGTAACTGCTACTTACTGGATTATTAAATTAACACCAACACCTTGCATTTGCTAGGTGTTTTATACTTTAAAAATATTTCATGTTGCATATTTGATTGTCTTATATTAGTAGAATATTGCTTATGGATTATTAACTATATTCTATAGATAGGGAAGTTGAGATCCACTGGATAAAGAACTTGTTCAGTTACATAGCTGCTAATTTAGGCAAAGATATGGACTGAAATACAGATTTCTTACCTCCACACAATTCAAATTGTTAGAAATTCTGAGTCTGGGAATTATGCTCTCTCAGCATCTCCTTCTATTCTTAAGCTTTTTGTTTAGTTTTTACTGTTTCATATTTCTCATTTTTGCTTGTTACTTTCTCGTTAGAATGTTCTTGGATGCTTTTTGCATCTGTTGTTCCCTGAGTGTGTTGCAAACCACTTGATATACTGCCTTGTGCTCTAAATATCTGCGTGAGAAACAGCAATTTTTACATTCTATAATTCTGCTTTGGAATTTACCTCTACCTAATCTCTGTAGTTGACTCTTCTTATCTTACCCTACTCAGAGAAGGATTTGCCTTATTGGATCTGGCCATTTATCCCTCTAATCTAATATCAGTTTCCAGCAAGGCCCTGCCAAATCATTGGAAAAGAGAAAGCAATGCACTCTCCCTGACTAGGAATTAGGAAACAAAACCCTTGCCATGACTCTGCATTTAGACTGTGAGCAAGTTATTTAGTTTCTTACGTGTGTGATTTCAATAGATTTTAAGAAACTGCAACTTCAAGTTATGTTTGTTGGATATTTAATGTCTAGCGTTTGATGCATCAGCTTAACTATTTATGTCACATGGAATACTAGATAACATACATACTTTTCTAAAAGTTCTGAATTAACTACAAACACCATTGTGGACTGATTAAATTATCATTTAAACATGGTTTTGGTTACATAATAAATATAGAGCACATTGGCTTTCTACTGTGTCTTGACATGACTCTGTCAAATTATATAAGTTCTTATCTCTCGGTTTTGACTTGAGTTTAGTTGTAGAATCGCAACTAAGTCAGCAAATCTTTGAATACTTTCCTAAATTGCATCACCATTAGCTGTGGAGTTTTTAAGAAAATGTGTATTCCAGGGCTTTATCCTAGAGAAAAATGACATTTCAAAGTGGAGAGTAGGAACCTTTGTTTAAGAAGCCACCTAGGTCATTCTGATGTATAGCTAAGGGTGAAAACTATTTTTTGAAGGTTATGGGGATGGGAGTGCTTCTGAGATAAACAAAGTCGTGTAGACAAGGCTCACTTATTCAGCAGACATGTACTGAATGCATGCCCGTGGCATATCGATCGTTGTGGGAGGGACTGAAGCACACAATAGGAAAGCTTCAGCCTGAAGGTGCTGGTATTGTAGTGAGAATTATCCCAACAAATTCTTTATGGGGTGTATATTATAGTAGGAGAGCGTACAGTCTTATGACACTAAAGAAGAGGGTCCTAAGTCAGCCCTGATGAGACTTGTATGAGAGGTGGGAGGAGGTCCAGGAAAAGCATCCTAGGGGAATGATACTTGAACATCCTGTCCGGGGGGTTGTCTGAGTTTGTCCTTTCGACAATAGAAATTAGAGCAGAAAAATACAGGGCCATTAAATGTCTGTTAAGAGGAATGGCATGGTGAAAGCAGCCTTTAAAGGATGGTGGTCTGAGAGCAGGACTGGGGCCCTAGAGGCAGAAAACTCCCACACTGTGTGAGTAGGTGAAAAGAACTTGCACCAAGGTGGTAGTAGTTGAAGAGAGGAAGGGAAGATAAGGAAACATCGGTGGACTTTGATGTGTGACTGGATATGGAAATGAAGAGGAGAAATGGGTCAAAGGTCTCCATACCGATATCAGGCTGGTGGTACCCCTGGCTGAGATATAGGGGTTGTGGAATAGAGGTAGGTGAACAGAGGATGAAGAATTCCTCCATCTTCTTGGTCTTCTGTGCATTTGCCCCTATGTCTAATAGAATGTCTGTACTTAATGGATGCCTTAGTTAAAATATTGGTTTGGCTGTATCCACTGTGACCTATAAAAGATGGAAAGTTAATTTTCCTCTTTATGGAAATGGGTCTGGGCAGGTAAGTGTCCAGGGAGATAGGATGGCTCGATTCCACAAGGCTGTCCAGAGATTGATTTCCAAGCTCTTTAGTTGCTTCACTGCCCCTAGGGTATATTATGGCTGAAGATGGCTTATTTCCATAATTCTGTCTTTAAGCAGAATTCAAGAAGGAAAGAGGAAGTAGAGAGCAAAGAGATTCCTTTTTGTGGCTGTGCTGTATTGCTCTCTACATTCTATTGTCTGTACCTTGGTCACACGGCTATATCTAGGTATAAAGTAGGCTGTGAAAAATGCTGTTAGCTGGCCAGCCATATAACCACTAAAACTCAGAAGTTCTATTGATGAATAATCAAGAGGATTTTGTGGCATAAGTTCTTAAACATGGGACCTGCTGCAAAGGCCCTTATTTTTGTTGAATGAATGTGCTTAGTATTTGGTCAATGCTGAGTTGGAGAAGGAGGGAAGGCCTCCAAGTGGAAGTGCCCAGAAGATAATTGAAGACATAGACTTGTAGTCAGAACTGTGAGCAATCTATACAATATAAATTTGTGAGACCCTTCTAAAGACTATGGATGAACTTTTTAGACTAGAGAGAAAAGCACTTTAAAAAAAGGCAGCAAAAGGGCCTTGCAGTGCTTGTAGGTTGGTGGTAGGAAGTGGAGAGGGAATCCAGGGAAATAATTGGAGAAATAACCATCTAAAGATACTGCAAAATATTGTTTCCTGAGGCAGGAAGAGAAACATGTGAAATGATATTGCAGAAAGGATAAAAAATTAAGGAGGACAAAAATAAAAGATGTAGGGGCCAAGGCAAGTGTATGAGGGGAGAGAGCTGACTGTTGAACAGAACAGAAATTTCAGCCAAGATTTGTAGCTTGCCAACATTAGGCTCCATTCAGAGCCTCAGAGCAGATAGGCCAGTCTACAGAGGGAATCTGGTCTGTCACAGAAGGATGTTGTTTAGAAGACATATAGTAAAGGAAAGATTCTATTGAAAGTATGGAAATATGTCCATGAAACTGTTGGTGTGATTGTGTGTGAGGGATGATACTATGCTGGTTTATTCTTTACTACTATTTTGATGCTGAAACTGACACTTAAAGATCAGGTATGATTTCTGTAAACAGTAAAAAAAAACATTATTTTAATTTCTATAAATAGCTTCATTTAGGTTAGTTTTTCAATAATCAGTAAGTAGTGTGAACCACATTTGATCAATTGGAAAGTTCAGATCAGTCTCAAAGAAAGGATTTTGAATATGTGGTGTTTCAGTTCTCTGGAGTATTGTAGTGGAAAGAAGAATCTCCTAAATTCACTCAGGGGCCTCATATCCTGGTATATGTGTCACGTCATTCCCTCGAAGTATACTTTTTTTATTTTTATTTTTTATTTATTTTTTTATTATTATGTTATGTTAATCACCATACATTACATCATTAGTTTTTGATGTAGTGTTCCACGATTCATTGTTTGCATATAACCCCCAGTGCTCCATGCAGAACGTGCCCTCTTTAATACCCATCACCAGGCAAACCCATCCCCCCACCCCACCCCTCTAGAACCCTCAGTTTGTTTCTCAGGGTCCAGAGTCTCTCATGGTTCATCTCCCCCTCCGATCTCCCCCTTCATTCTTCCCCTCCTGCTATCTTCTTCTTCTTCTTCTTCTTTTTTTTTTTTTAACATATAATGTATTATTTGTCGAAGTATACTTTTGACTTGTTTTGCTTACACTATCTAATTGGGAACAAATCTGACATGTGTTTTTTTTTTTTCTGTTTTTGTTTTAACTGACCCGGAAGTGAGGCCTGTTCAACAGCCAAGGAAACTGACACAGATGCCATTTTTAGCTTCCTTTATTTCTGAACTTAATGAAAAGGAAATCTAGGTACAAGCTAAAACAAAAACAGAAAAAAAAAAAGAAAAAAAAACACATGTCAGATTTGTTCCCAAATACTAATTCTAAATTTGTTAGATCTTATTGATCATTGCTGCCCAGTAGAAATATAATGCAAGCCACATACACAATTTTTCATTTTATAGTAGCCACATTAAAAAAAAGTATAAAGAGACAGGCAAAATAAAATTCTTTTTAAAAAAAAAAACCAAATCTTTTAAGTCTGCTTATTTCAAGTGCCTGACTAGCTATATGAGCTAGTTGTTCAGTATTGGACAGCATGGTTCTAGAGAATTCATCAATAATCTTTTGTTCTTTGTTTATGTTGTTTGTTCTTTGTCTAATGTTGACATAGGTCTGTTGATTGGAGGTCTACCATGAAAGAGTTCGTTAAGGATTTGTCCTTAGTTTTAAGTGTAGGAGTTATACTGGGCACTAACACTAATAATAATGTTTAGTGAATTAGTATTCTGTTGCTTTTACTTTTCAACTTGGGCATCTTAAAAGTAAAACAGCTAGTTATTTTACCAGCCACATGGATTTATTTGGGTTTGCATAGGATGATGTGGGCAGAGGCAGCAAAGTAAAATGTTCTTCATCTGGGGACCACTGGGGTCCTGCAGTCTCGCTGAGAGTTCTGCTGCTGTCTTTACCCTGAGGTTGTAAGGAAAGGTACAGGGAATTATGGGTAGATTTTGAGTCAATGTCTTCCTTATCATTCTCAGCTTCTTTCCCCAGTACCTTAGTCCGTTCAGGCTGCTATAACAGAATGTCATAGACTTGGTGGCTAATGAACAACAGAGATCTATTTCTCACAGTTGTGGAGGGTGGGAAGTCCAAGATCAAGGCACTGGCAGATTCAGTATCTGGATTGGAGCCTTCTTCCTGATAGCCATCTTTTTGCTGTGTCCTCACATGGCAGAAGGGACGAAGGGTCTCTTTGGGGCCTCTTTTATAAGGACACTAATCCCATTATTGATTGATTGATTGATGTATGTATTTATGTATTTATTTATTTTATTTTTTTATTATGTTAGTCACCATACAGTACTTCATTAGTTTTTGATGTAGTGTTCCATGATTCACTGTTTGCATATAACACCCCGTGCTCATTGCAATACATACCCTCCTTAATACCCATCACCGGGCTAACCCATACCCCCCACCCACCTCCCCTCTGAAACCCTCAGTTTGTTTCCCAGAGTCCAGAGTCTCTCATGGTTCCTCTCCCCCTCTGATTCACCCCCTTCATTTTTCCCTTTCTTCTCCTAATGTCCTCCGTGCTATTCCTTATGTTCCCCATATAAGTGAAACCATATGATAATTGTCTTTCTCTGCTTGACTTATTTCACTTAGAATAATCCCCTCCAGTTCTATCCATGTCGATGCAAATGGTGGGTATTAATCCTCTTTGATGGCCGAATAATATTCCATTGTATATATGGACCACATCTTCTTTATCCATTCGTCTGTTGAAGAGCATCTCAGCTCCTTCCACAGTTTGGCTATTGTGGACATTGCTGCTATGAACACTGGGGTGCAGGTGGCCCTTCTTTTCACTACATCTGTATCTTTGTTGTAAATACCTAGTAATGCAATTGCGGGGTCATAGGGTAGCTCTATTTTTAACTTTTTGAGGAACCTCCATACTGTTTTCCAAAGTGGCTGTACCAATTTGCATTCCCACCAAGTGTAAGAAAGTTCCCCTTTCTCCACATCCTCTCCAACATTTGCTGTTTTCCTGCCTTGTTAATTTTTGCCATTCGAACTGGTGTAAGGTGGTGTCTCAATGTGGTTTTGATTTGAATTTCCCTGATGGCTAATAATGTTGAACATCTTTTCATGTGTCTGTTAGCTATTTGTATGTCTTCTTTGGAGAAATGTCTGTTCATGTCTTCTGCCCAGTTTTTGACTTGATTATTTGTTTTTTGGGTGTTGAGTTTGAGAAGTTTTTTGTAGATCTTGGATACCAGCCTTTTATCTGTAATGTCATTTCCAAATATCTTCTCCCATTCCATGGGTTGCCTCTTAGTTTTGTTGACTGTTTCCTTTGCTGTGCAGAAGCTTTTTATCTTGATGAAGTCCTAAAAGTTCATTTTTGCTTTTGTTTCCCTTGCCTTTGGTGACGTGTCTTAAAAGAAGTTGCTGTGGCCGATGTTGAAGAAGTTACTGCCTATGTTCTCCTCTAGGGTTTTGATGGATTCCTGTCTCACATTGAGGTCTTCCATCCATTTTGAGTTTATCTTTGTGTATGCTGTAAGAATGGTCCAGTTTCATTCTTCTGCATGTGGCTGTCCAATTTTCCCAGCACCATTTATTGAAGAGACTGTCTTTTTTTCCGTTGAATATTCTTTCCTGATTTGTCGAAGATTAGTTGACCATAGAGTTGAGGGTCCATTTCTGGGTTTTCTATTCTGTTCCATTGATCTCTGTGTCTGTTTTTGTGCCAGCACCATGCTGTCTTGATGATCACAGCTTTGTAATATAGCTTGAAATCAGGCAACGTGATGCCCCAGCTTTGTTTTTCTTTTTCAACATTCCCTTGGTGATTCGGGGTCTTTTCTGGTTCTATACAAATTTTAGGATTGTTTGTTCCAGCTCTTTGAAAAATGCCATTGGTATTTTAATCTGGATGGCACTGAAAGTATAGATTGCTCTGGGCAGCATAGACATTTTAACAATGTTTATTCTTCCAATCCATAGCATGGAAGGTTTTCCATCTTTTTTTGTCTTCTTCAATTTCTTTCATAAGTGTTCTGTAGTTTCTAGAGTAGCATGAACTAATCCCATTTTTGAGGGTTCCGCTCTTATGACTAATCAGTACCCTGAGGCTCCACATCCTGATACCATCACATTGAGCATGAGGCTTCAACATAGATTTTGGGGGACACAAATATTCAGTCTGTGGCACCTAAGTCCTGGCCTTTGTCCAGGTGCTCCCATCTCAATCTGTCCTAGAGAAGGACCAATTTTTAAATCCCCAATCCATTATGTTCTGATACTTTTGTAAACTACAACATAAATGAATTACTACACAAATGAAATTAGAAGAACCCAAAGAAAGACATACAAATCTAAATTCAACAGATAAAACGTCACTCCATCATATTGCTATAAAATTTCTAGTACTTGCTCTGAATTTCTGTACATATTTATTTCTTACTGGACAGGTAACACACAGGACTTGGCAGCAGCCTATGATCTACATTTTGAGTAGGTAACACTTTTTTACATTTGCAGTAATCCTCATATAAACCTCTGTATAAAGCATGCCCTCTATTTTTCAGATCAGGACAGGAGGATCAAAGTGATTTAGTAAGATGCCCGAGGATGTGCCAGTAATGGAGCTGGAATTTTGACCCAGAGTTGCAGCTAACCCACAAGGAGTCTTTGTTAGAATTGGGGAAGGGTATCCCTTTCCCTGGGTGGGCTGGCTCCCCCCTCACTCTGCGTGCTTTGTGGAGCACAGCCTGAACAATGTAGGATATGGTCCTATCAGACTCACGCATGCTCTCCCTACTTCCCTTTGCCAGGATAGAAGGATAAGGGAGTGGGCAGTGGAAAGAAGAGGTAAAGTGAAGACTAAGTCTTATCTCTGTCATTTTACTGTACATTTTCATAGAATGGTGCTTGAAGTTTAGAAAGAAAATAAAACTCAAGTTAGTGAAAATGGGTAATTTTCAGAATTTCTAGTTGCAAGTTGTGCTCCATCTGAAGCTTTTGATGTGCCTATTTAATTAGTGTGTACTGTCCTGGGACTCCCATTATTAGAAATTTCCATACAGTCAGCCAGGTAGCAGGTTTTTAAAATAACACAGAAACATTAATATTTAACAATCTACAAAAATATGTGTGAATACATCCTTGTTGTGGTTTTGTGGTTTTTTTTTTTTTTTGAGATTTTATTTATTTATTTGACAGAGAGAGAGAGCACAAGCAAGGGGAGTGGAAGGCAGAGGGAGAAGCAGACACCCCGCCAAGCAGGGAGCCCAATGCAGGACTCAATCCTAGGACCCTGGGATCATGACTTGAGCTGAAGGCAGACGCTTAACTGACTGAGCCACCCAGGCACCCTGAATACATCCTTGTTATCTTTGCTGCTTCTACCATAATAATTCTACTATAAGTTTCAAGCACTTGCTTAGTTTATAATTAAATGAAGAAATCAAAAAAAAAAGTATGGACAGTGGAAATAGACCAAGTATATCTCCTTGATACGGTAATCATTCAAGCCACAAATTAGTTAATGTTAATTTGAAAGACATTTCTAGTTATGCAGCCTAATTATATTAACTATATTAGGATTGTAAAAGTTTGACTGGGGGCGCCTGGGTGGCTCAGATGGTTAAGCGTCTGCCTTCGGCTCAGGTCATGATCCCAGGGTCCTGGGATCGAGTCCTGCATCGGGCTCCTTGCTCAGCAGGGAGCCTGCTTCTCCCTCTCCCTCTGCCTCTCCCTCTGCTTGTTCTCTCTCCGTCTCTCTCGCAAATGAATAAATAAAAATCTTTAAAAAAAAAAAAATGAATTAAAAAAAAAAATAAATATAAGTTTGACTGGGGCCATATGTACAGTTTTGTTTTCTTTCTATGGCCTAAAATTGCACCTGGTTAAAGCAGACATGCCATTGGTCATGTTGGATGCCAGGAAGAGAATTAAGGGAGAAGTCATTTGCAACCACTGGAAAACTACTCTGAACTAATAAAGGTCCAGATTTCCTAGGAAATTACATGAGAGGATGGTGAGATTATTAATTCTTTAGTAGACTTAAACTGAGTAATGAAAAGTTGACAGATATTATATTTTTGAGAAACCATTTAAAATGCTTCCCTAAGTATAGCTATTACTTCGTATAGCTATTACTATCAAAGTGAGTACACTTTTTGCTAGATATATTCCCAAGAGTGTCAAGTGCATTATGCTGAATACCCACTATGGCTTTTTGAAGTCGATGGTGCTGTTATTTTTTTTTAAATAAGGAAACTAAGTCTTTAGGATGTTGGAGTAACTTTTCCAGAAAGCTCTCCCCAAACCTAGGAATCAGAATCTGCATTTTAAAAAGAGCCCAGATAACTCATGTGCATATTAAAGTTTGAAAAGTAATGGTTTATTTTCCAGAGT
The DNA here is from genome assembly GCF_964656455.1 of Halichoerus grypus. Classification (NCBI taxonomy): domain Eukaryota; kingdom Metazoa; phylum Chordata; class Mammalia; order Carnivora; family Phocidae; genus Halichoerus; species Halichoerus grypus. Next base: position 96,941,308 of record NC_135718.1, on the reverse strand, counting down.
CCATGTTCATAATCCCTACAGAGTCCTGCCTCCTTGGTTAATCTAAGATAAAAACTTTATTAAGAATATTAGCTGAATCTAATATGTGAAGTTAGATAAATTCAAATAGTCCTTTTTTTCTGGTTATATGTTCTAATTTTTGTAGATTTCAAATTTGTTGATTCTGCATTTTCCATTTTTCAACTAAAAATGGTTATTTTTTTTCTGGTTATATGTTCTAATTTTTGTAGATTTCAAATTTGTTGATTCTGCATTTTCCATTTTTCAACTAAGTTTTCTGAGATCAATTTCTAAGAGTCAACTCTCTCCTCTCCATTGTACCTGTAGTACCTGGATTCTAAGAATGTTCTAGTTTGATAGTTTCAGGTTCTTGTTATCCAGGGTGTTTGTTTTTTAAAGATTTTATTTATTTATTTGTCAGAGAGAAAGAGAGAGGGAGAGAGAGAACAAGCAGGGGGAGCGGCAGAGGGAGAAGCAGGCTCCCCGCTGAGAAAGGAGCCTGATGCAGGACTCCATCCTAGGACCCTGAGATCATGACCTGAGCTGAAGGCAGCTGCTTAACTGACTGAGCCACCCAGGTGCCCCATCCAGGGTGTTTTTTAAAAGAAAGATAAATAATGACTATGGTTTGTAATATAAAAGTTGAGTTACTCTAGGGAACTATAGAGTCGATCCTTTTAAACATCTGTCCTTTCCTGTGTATATGCCTTCTAGAAAGTGATGGATAGTTATTCCTACTTATAATCTTAGGGATTTAAATGTAAAATAATAGTTTATAATAAGTTCATTTGAATTATAACAGGAAAAGCAAGTGAACAGTCTATGTGACATTTTATTTTATTTTTTAGATTGACGTATAGTTGACACACAGTGTTACATTAATTTCAGGTGTACAGCATAATGATTCAACATCTTTATATGTTATGCTGTGCTCACCACAAGTGTAGCTACCATCTGTCCCCATACATCACTATTATAGAATCATTGGCTATATTCTTTATGCTATACTTTTTATTCCTATGATTTATTCATTCCTTAATGGGAAGCCTGTCTCTCGCACTCCTCTTCACCCATTTTGCCCATCCTCCCACCTTCTTCCCCTCTGACAACCAATAATTTGTTCTCTGTTTATGGGTCTATTTTTGTTTGTTTGTTTGTTTGTTCATGTGTTTTCTTTTTTAGATTCCATATGTAAGTGAGATTATATGGCATTTGTCTTTCTCTGACTTATTTCACGTAGCACAATAACCTATAGGTCCAACCATATTGTCACAAATGGCAAGATTACATTCTTTTTTATGGCTAAGTAATTTCCAGTGTGTGTATATACCATATCTTCTTTATCCATTCATCAGTCAGTGGACACTTAGCTTGCTTCCATATCTTGGCTATTGTAAATAATGCTGCAGTAAACATTGGGGTGCATATGTCGTTTCAAATTGGTGTTTTCATTTCCTTTGGATAAATACCCCGTAGTGGAATTACTAGATCATATGGTATTTCTATTTTTAATTTTTTGAGGAACCTCAACACTGTTTTCCATAGTGGCCACACCAATTTACATTCCACCAGCAGTGCATGAGTGTTCCTTTTTCTTCATATCCTCACCAGTACTTATTATTTCTTGTCTTTTTCATACTAGCCATTCTGACTGATGTGAGGTTATACCTCATTGTGGTTTTGATTTGCATTTCTTTGATGATTAGTGACGTTGAGCATCTTTTTGTGTGCCTCTTGGTCATCTGTATGTCTTCTTTAGAAAAATGTCTATTCAGGTTCTCTGCCCATTTCTTAATTGGGTTATTATTATTATTATTATTGGTACTGAATTATATAAGTTCTTTATATATTATTGGATATATCATTTACCAAAATCTTCTCCCATTCAGTAGGTTGCCTTTTCATTTTGTTGATGGTTTCCTTCATATGCAAAAGCTCTTTATTTTGGTGTAGTTCCAATAATTTATTTTTGCTTTTGTTTCCCTTGCCTGAGAAGACATATCTAGAAAAATGTTGCTAAGGCCCATGTCAAAGAGATTACTGCCTATGTTGCTTTTCTAGGAGTTTTATGGTTTCAGGTCTCACATGTAGGTCTTTAATCCACTTTGAGTTTGTTTTTGTGTATGGTGTAAGAAAGTTGTCTAGCTTCATTCTTCTGCATGTAGCTGTCCAGTTTTCCCAGCACCATTTATGGAAGAGACCGTCTTGTATATTTTTATCTCCTTTGTTGTAGGTTAATTGGCCATATAATTATGGGTTTATTTCTGGGTTTTCTATTCTGTTACATTGATCTATGTGTCTGTTTTTGTACCATACTGTTTTGATTATTATAGCTTTGTGGTATGCCTTGAAATCTGGGATTGTGAGAACCTCTAGTTTTGTTCTTCTTTTTCAAGATTGCTTTGGCTACTCAGGGTCTTTTGTGGTTCCATACTAATTTTAGGATTATTTGTTCTAGTTCTATGAAAAATTGTATTGGTATTTTGATAGGGATTGCATTGAATCTAGATTCCTTTGGGTAGTATGGACATTTTAACAATATTAATTCTTTCAATCTATACTCTGAAAACTATAAAAAAATTGCTGAAAGAAATTGAAGATGACACAAACAAATGCAAAGATATTCCATGCTCATGGACTGGAAGTCTGTATGACCTTTTAAAAGACTAATGTGTAAATATGAGCCACTCAGGTTTAAAGAGCAAGGAAGGACATGTAAATATCAACACTCTTAGAGATGGTACTTGGAAATCAGTTTGGAGAATGGACAGGAAGCAGTGGGAGTTATCAGTGATTCTAGAGTCACTTAAAAGGTTTTTTGAAGTGCAGATTGAGGAAAATCAGTTTTTGCCAACACTTTCTGGCTAGTAGGTTTGTGATAGGGCCCATGATTTTGCATTTTTAAAAAGTTCCCAGGTGATGATCATGCCTGCTGGTCCAGGGAGCACATGTTGAGAGCTACTGCACTAGATTTGGGAGGCTAGTTAGAAATTTTTTGCATTGATCTATGTAAGATAAAACATAGAAATAAATGCTGACAATAGAGTTGAAGAGGAAGGGTGGGTTCCAAAAATATAGAGGAGTTACAATTGACAGGACTTGTTAACAGACCAGAGTATACAGATGAAGGAGAGGTAGAGTCTAGTCTAGAAGAGTCTAGATTGATTTCGAGATTTCTAACTTTAGTAGGTGGGTGGAAAATGGTGGTGCCATTATCTCAACATATGGAATAAAAGAGGAGAAGATGGATAGGTTTTGGGGTGGACCTGATGACGAGTTTGGTCTTAGACATGTCAAATGGAGATTTATGTGCAGATATCTGTTAGGAAAGTAGGATACTGTAGAGTTGAAGTTACAGTTATAAGAATGAATTTATAAGTGTTGGCATGTATGTCTATAGAAGAGAAATTATAGGTCATAAAGTCAACAGAATAAAGTACTCAGAACAGAACTCTGAAATATGCCAGTATTTAAGGTGAAATCAGAATAATTCACCTTGAAAAGGTCCGAGAAGGGCTGCCAGGAGCTGTGGAATAAAGAGTTTCTATAAGGGTGTGATCAGCCTGTCAGCACTGCAGAAAGGTCAATTGACATACGGATGCCAATGCATTTAGTTTTGTCAGAGTACCACGGATCGGACACAGATTGTATTTACCTGACATTAGAAAATGTTTCTGAGGACAGAATACATGCCTTTTGTTTTTCTGATATTAAGTTTCTATTCACTTCTGAAGAAGATAACATTATTGATAGAAATACTTGGGGTATGAATGGATTCGTATTCAAGTTCTAAGGTAATATTGTAGCTGAACTTTAATAAAATGTTTGAAGAGCAAATTAAGAATCAAAATTTATATACATATGTGTGTGTGTGTATGTGTGTGTGTACATATATATTCTTTTGAGGAAGCACGGTCTCTTGTGGGGTATTATTCCTTTCTACAAAAAGCTTGCAGAAATGAGTGTGGAGGTTTTTGTGGTTGGTCCTTCTGAAAGTGTTTTGTTCTCTACCCCTATCCCTGCTGGGGAACCAAGAATGCTATTATTGCTGTTAAGAATATTGTTTTACTCTGAAACTTTGTGTGACAGCTGGACATGATTATTTTATTAGTTTACTGACCGGCACAACTTAAACAAAAAAGAAAGACAAGGTCAACAAATGTGATAGATATTAGGGCAGCTATCACTTCTGATAATCAGACCATAACCTTTTTTCCCCTTTTCCTCCAGTGCTTTCTCTAAGCAGACTTATAACAAAACCATGACAGTAAATAGAAATTGCTGCCCTTCAGGACCTGGGATAATGGTTTCATAAGCAGGATTTATCAGTGGTGTGTCAGTGTCTGGAAAACATAGTTTAAATGTGTATGTCCAAAGCAGCATGCCCACCTCTATTTTAGGAAAACTTCTTGTGGGGTGTGTGGATTGACTGACTCGTTAGGACTCTCTGGAAAGCCAGATTTGAGATTGAGCAGACATAGCCCTTTGAATTTGCTGCTTGTATTCCTCTATTAATTAGTTGGAAAGTTCCCCACAAAATGTGGGCCAAATGCAGAATGAGAGGGACTGTCAGTAAGACAGTGAGCTTTCTGAAGGACCAGAATCAAAGGACGTTTTCTCTTTTGTGCTCAAACAGGTCTGATCTAACAGATTCTCTGTGTGTAGACTTCACCCTTTGCTTGTTGACCAGTGTTTTAAGGCCCGACATTACGAAAGGAACACTTAAAATCTCAGGCTGCAAATTATCAAATGTGTAATTGTTATTTCATGGAGACCAAACTAATATCCTAAACTATTAGAAATTTGACTCGCTGACAGATCAGTCTCTTATTTATTTATTTATTTAAGATTTTATTTATTTATTTGACACAGAGAGAGAGACACACACAGCGAGAGAGGGAACACAAGCAGGGGGAGTGAGAGAGGGAGAAGCAGGCTTCCCGCCGAGCGGGGAGCCCGACGGGGGGCTCGATCCCAGGACCCTGGGATCATGACCTGAGCCAAAGGCAGACTTTTAATGACTGAGCCACCCAGGTGTCCCCAGATCAGTCTCTTAAAAAACTGGTAAAGAGCCTGCCGTTGAGGCTGATGGCTGAGGATGGTGGATTTTAAAGATGGAAGACATAAAACATGAAAGTTCTTTCCAGATCAGTTTGGAATACTTAAAGTAATGACGTTAAGCTATATGTTCTTCATTTAGGATTAAAAAGAACATGTTATCAAGTATATCATTGGAATTCAAATTAACATTTTCCCCTTTTCCTTTCTTTGAGCAGGTGGTCAAGTTATTAAGCAACAAAAGATCACAAGCAGTTGGAATATTAATGTCTAGCCTTCATTTAGATATGAAAGATATACAACATGGTGAGTATAAACATAAAAATTCAGCTTTTGAATACCCAGATTTGGGCTGACAGATGTGCTGTTTGGTGGTAAAGTTATTTTAGAGTTTTTGAGATTAGTATGTTTCCTGTAAGTGCTACCAAACATTCTACCATGATCGTTTCTGGAGGGGTTACTAGTAACTTGACTTTTATGTTGTTTCTATATTTTGCTAAAAGCCTGATTCTCGTGTGACATATTTCGTCTGCATTAATAAATATTTCATTTTTAATTCATCAGAAATACTGGGCCCACTGTGCTCTGTAGTGAATTAGACTATATCTGAGGTATTTACTTCGGGATGCCATGCTCAAAGAGACTGATAAGCAGGAGTGATAGTGGTATGTCTCAGCCATTGAAAATACCTGAAAATAGTGTACTGGAGAGATAAATATGTTGAGACTTGAATCTCAAGTGTTTGATGAGCTAACATAAATTTTCTAACAGATTGGCTTCAACCAGTGTAGGAGTTACATGGATGCTTGTTTTATTGTTATTATTTTAAGAATGTTTTTATGATTAGAGATGTCGAATAGTAGACTGGATTGCCATGTATAGTAATTAAATGAAAACTCAAGTGTTCAAGAGGCTGAATGATCGTTTGTTGCGGATGTCTATAAAGCACTGGACAGGTGAGGGGGCGTGTTCTCTTAGTCCTCCTGTCCCCAGACATGATGAGATGCTGAAAGAATCACAAAAGCAAATTTATTATGTATAACTTTTTAGGGTGGAAAACTGTCCCTCTTCTTTCAATCATTTGGTATGACTATATGTAAACCCCTGGGCTTTTCTATGCATAGAGGGATTGAATTATTTTTTTCTAATAACCATCAAAGATAGTTTCAAATGATTCTTGCCCACTTATATTATTGTTGGTGATCCAGACACATGGAAGCAGTCATATCAGGGCCTTTTGTTATTTCTTTTATGTTGTTGTTTTAATTTATATCTTTAACCAGCCTTATAAAATATTCTCCCTGTTTAGAGTTAGGCTGATTTTAATGTTTTGTAAGTGGCTTTAGTGTCAATATTTTAAATACTTGAAATCCACCCTATAATTGACAGGCATTCCTGTGCCATATCTTCCTATCACATTTATGCTGAGAGATATTGCCCAAAGGTGAATAGAGGAAATATATTTATATTCAGAACGTCTCATAAGCTGTCCAGAGCCTTAGAATAGATTTAAAGCAGATTGATTTATCCAGTGGAATGCCAGTTTACCTATTAAAGAAATATGGTTTCAAGTATAACCCAGACTTTATAAATCATGAAAACATTTAACTGGCTTTCTAGCTTACCCCTTTATGAATGTGGATTCTATTTGTTAGCCTTAAAATACTGTGTGGAATAATTCATAAATAGCACAAGCCTGGTATGTTCTGTCAATTGATGAGTAACTCTTAATCATAATTTAAGTTTTTATTAAACTGTTTTGATGGTGAGGAGACTTCCTCAAACTGAAGCATTGGGGGTAGTAGTCACAGAACAGGACGCCAAGGCTGGCGCCAAGAAGTACTTGGCGTTTCTAAAGCTGGCAGATGTAGCCCAGTTAAGTCATAGAATGAAATCTGAAAATAATGATATGGTCCTTTCCTTCAGTCAAATATTCAACCCGGGTTGAGTTAATAATGAGAACCTTATGAACAAAGGAGTCCGCCTAACATCTGTGTCTGTGGTAAAGCCAGTGAGAGTTCATTGAAAACTTGCTAGTTTAACATGCAATGCTAACAATAACATGGCATGAACGTCAGTAGTTGAAGGGTCACACAGAATTATGCATAAACTTTATCCTATTAGGATGTGAAGTGATTGCTTGAGTCACTTTGAAACCCTGTACATGGTTTTCTAAAAAACAGCTGCTTTAAAATTTAAGTCTGAAGAAGCAAGTGGTATGCCTTGCAGTGAATAAAGTCCTGTTCTGTCTCAGTATGTTGTCTGGAACCATGATTTACATGTGAGAGTCACTCGTGGCCTCTAGAATAAACTTGACTTCTATCAGGATATGCCTCCACTGAGAAATCCACAGAAGCATAAACATCATTGATTTTGGTTGTAGAAACAGCCACAGAATTTATCCAGACCTCTAGTGTGTCATCTTGTAGAAGAGCAAATGAAGACCTTTTTGGTGGTTAGGTTTCTTTTTCAAGGTCGCAAAGCACGTTAGTGGAACAGACTAAGCTTGGGCCCAGCCCTCTTCACTCCCTGGTCCTATTCTTTTCATTCATGGGAGCTGCTTTCTCAAGATGGTGCTTTTTCTACAACCAGCATTGGTATCTTGAAAACAGAGTATATGTAACAAAGCAGATATTTTTTTTCTCTTTTTCTCTTTTCTCTCACCAAAACTCCAAAAAAGGTTAAGGTTGAGTTTACTTTGTAATGTTTCTATGTTTAAAGCGCCATGTTAGAGTAATTAGCGTGGAAGGTTTGGATTAGAGGTGCCAAAAGTCTAATCGTGGTCTTGCCACCATGTCCGCTGAGCACCACACCCTGCTCAGACTCAAAGGTTATTTTCTGCAATGGGCACATGTAGAGTCCTCAGTGGCATATTGAGTCAAAGGGCAGAGAGGGAAGAAAGGATCGGTTTCTTGACTAAGTTCACTAATGTGGCAATACAGGTGAGGCAGTCCCAAATAATTAACCGCGAGTGTGCATCTGCGCTCATGCGCACATGCGCACAAAGGTTACAGTGAGGACGTGAGCAGCTCTAATGCAGTTGGCAGTGTGTTCTGGTATCTTCTAAACTATCCTGTAAATTGTCACAGTTTTCCAACGGGTAGGGTGAAACTGTGGTGTGCCACCTCTGGAAAAAACAAAACAAAACAAAACAGAAACACTCCAATGGTTTAGAATAATTTAAAGTCTAGGATGAAGGTGCTTTTCAGAAATGATTTACCTAGTGTGCTAGAGCTTAGGGTCATTATGGCTTTAGGATCTCCTTAAATCAAGCTCTAGGGATCCCCTGAGGCAATGCTAACTGCTCATCCATTGCTGAGTTGACTTCCCTGGGTGCATAGCCCTTTGAGTTCCAGTTTATTGTCACCTAAGGCTAGAATCTCTACTTTGTGTGGGCCCTCAGCTTTAATGTTTGGCCTTTGGCTCCATCAGGCTGTCAATGGAAAGTTCAGGTTCCTTGGGATAGGGCTAAAGCAGTTTCTGAACTGGCTCATTTTTCTGCATTCTCTCTTGTTTAGCATGGTAATTCCCCTCTTGGCTGCTTTTTGATGCTTTTCAGATATTTGATAAATATATTTTATCCCGCATTTTAAATTACTCTCAATGGGAGGATTGATTCAAATCATCTAGCCTGTTATTTTCATGATGAGAGTATCCTATAGCTCTGTAGTTGAGTTTGGTGAAAAGAGATTGAAGTTTGTATACAGCATTCCATCCGTACTTCGGGAGTCAGTGTGGTCGTCACAGCTCCAGGATCGTTTTGGTAGAAAATAGTAGCTGCAGAGCAGTTTGAAATTTCATAGGGCTCGGTTTTATCCCCTACAGTCTCACCACTAGGTAGAATATCCACATAATTTATCATCCAAACTGCGATACCTTTGAGAGTGGAAGGGAGTGCTGTGAGTAATATTGCTTGGCACACGAGGAGTAGAGTAATTCTACTATCGGATCAAATGGAAACAAGTTTCTGATATCATTCTCCTTCATATATGTATGTTTATAATACAACTATTTATTGGCCAGGGAATTAAACAGTTTGAAAAGTCTGCTTTGTAAACCTGAGGTTGTCTAGCTCTGTCCTTTTGGGACTCTCGTCAGTATCTTGTCTGAAAGATTTGTTCCAGTTTGAGGCAAACACATCACAGAGGTAGGAATCTGTTACCCTTATAATCTGTAGCTGGCAACTAGAAATCGGACTCAGCTGGTAGCTGGACCGAGGACCAGTTAAGGACTAAGCCTCTGGCAGCGTCCTTAAAAATCAAGCTATAGACTCCCCTAAGTTTTTATGCTGTCTGTGCACAGGGGTGGAGTGGAGCATCTCGAAGAGATTTTAGCTACTCCACGTGTCTTGTATCCTTTTAGTTTCACCAGTAAATGCCCACTTGACATATTAAAATGCTAATTAGCAAAGCCTCAGTTACTGATCTAGTAACTTGTAATAACTGCCCCTGAAGTATGGCCTCTTTTTCTATATTTAAATTCAATTAGCCAACATATAGTACATCATTAGTTTCAGATGTAGAGTTCAGTTATTCATCAATTGCATATAACACCCAGTGCTTATCACATCACGTGCCCTCCTTAATGCCCGTCACCCAGTTACCCCATTCCCCTACCACCTCCCCTCCAGCAACCCTCAGTTTGTTTCCTATAGTCAAGAGTCTCTCATGGTTTTTCTCCCTCTCTGATTACTTCCCATTCAGTTTTCCCTCCCTTCCCCTATGATCAGGAATTCTGCAACATGGCAGGATATAAAAGCAATGCACAGAAATCAGTTGCATTTCTATACACAAACAATGAAACAGGAGAAAGAGAAATTAAGGAATAGATCCTATTTACAATTGCACCCAAAACCATACGATACCTAGAAATAAACCTAACCAAAGAGGTAAAGGATCTGTACTCTAAAAACTACAGAATACTTATGAAAGAAATTGAGGAAGTATGGCCTTGCTTACATAGTGCTGTCTTACCATCCCTGAGGTATAGGTATTAGGACAGTTGACTGCCCCTAAAGTTGAAGCTTTAACTGGCTCATATACACTATTACATTCCCTCAGTATACATGTTTTAAAATAGATTAAAGATACTATAGCAAGAGATACCTAAGATGTATTTAATGATCTCACACATAGAAATAAGTTTTGCTAACCTTCCAGCATTGTCCAGTCCAAAGTATTGACCCCTGTTCCTTTCTTTCTTTCCTTTTTTTTTTTTAAGGTTTTATTTACTTCTTTGTCAGACAGAGAGAGAGAGAGAGAGAGGGAGTGAGAGCACAAACAAGGGAAGTTGCAGGCGAGGGGAGAAGCAGGCTCCCTGCTGAGCAGGGACCCAACGCAGGACTCAATCCCAGGACTCTGGGATCATGACCCCAGCCCAAGGCAGATGCTTAACAAACTGAACCACCAAGGCATCCCAGCCCTCATTCCTTTCTTCCTTTCTTCCTTTTAATATCTGTCCTGTCTAAAGCCAACTAGTATTGTGAGCCCATGGGCAACAAGTACTAAATTATGTCTTTGTTGACAGTTCTATTGTTTTTAATCATGATTTGTCAAAATCATGTGTCTTGACATCAAATAAGATAATTATGTAAACTACCTGGTCAATAAAACGATGGTTATTTTTATTCTTTGGTGTCTAAGCCTAATGACTGCTTTTTCAAATGCTCTTTAAAAAATGCAGTTAAGGATACCCTACAAGGGCAATGACCTGCTTTTAGGTTTAAATCAGAAATTCCAGGGGTGCCTGGTGCAGTCTGTTAAGCATCCCACTCTTGGTTTCTGCTCAGATCGTGATCTCAGGGTCCTGAGACCAAGCCCTGTGTTGCACTCTGCACCCATCACAGAGTCAGCCAGAGATTCTCTCTCCCCCTGCCCTTCCTGCTCGTTCTCTCTCTCTCTCTTAAATAAATAAATCTTTAAACAAAAAAAATCAGAAATTCCAGTGAAATCTGTCTGCTAATTTGATTCCTTATTGGATCCTGCGTCATCTTGCTGTTCTTTTGATCTTCTGTCACTGACCTCCTTCACAAGGGCTCAGAGTTGTCAGAAGCCTTAGCCTGATAACTGTGTAGGAAGAAATCACCTAGGTTGGCAGCTATTTAAAAAGAGAATTGCTTTTGACAAACAGGACACATACTCTTTCATAATCAGATCTTTTTATTAGTATCTGAAGAGATAGAATTAAATATTGGCTTGAATTTTTACCTCTCCCCCAACCCCCTTCCTTCTATTATTTGCCAATACGGGCATATCTCAGATACACTGTGGGTTTGGTTCCAGACCACTGCAATAAGGCGAATATCGAAATAAGCTGAGTTAAATGAATGTTTTGGTTTCCAGTGCAAATAAAATTTATGTTTACACTATACTATAGTCTATTAAGTGCACAGTAGCACTGAATTTTAAAAAACCGTGTATATACTGATGTGGTTTTAGAATATAGGTGAGGTTCGGTGGGGTGAGGTCCGGAGCCAACGACCAAGAAAGAATTCTTGAGACATCTTTGGTGCAGAATGGTGGTTTATTAAAGCACGGGGACAGGACCCGAGGGCAGAAAGAGTTGCTGCACTTGGGTCTTGAGGAATGGCTGATTATGTACTCCAGAGTTGGGGGAAGTAAGGAAAAGGGAGGTTTCAAAGGAACTTTCATATGCTAAAGAGGACCAACCTACAAGATACCAGAGGTCTTGCCATTGTCAAGTTAAGGTTGTTTTCCCCTCTAGCAAGGTATTAACATTTAGTAGGGAGATTCCTGGAAGAATGTCACACAAGTCCCACCCAAGAGTGGGGGATAAGGGGAGGTTGCAGGGTGTCAGCTTATGCTTTGTCTTCAGCTAGCCTTCCGCTCCCTCATCGTATACCTTAATTAGAAAATACTTTATGGCTAAAAAATACTAACCATCAATCTGAGTTTTCAGTGGATCATAATCACTGAGCACAGATCACCGTAGTAAGTATAATGATAATGAAAAAGTTTGAAGTATTGGGAGAATCAGCAAAATGTGACACAGTGACATGAAGTGAGCAAATGCTGTTGGAAAAGTGGTGCCCATAGACTTGCCTGAAGCAAGTTGCCACAAACCTTCAATTTGTTAAAAAAAAAAGAAACAAACCCCAAAAAACAAAAATGCAGTATCTCTCGAGTCAATAAAGCAAAGCGCAATAAAATGAGGTAAGCCTGTAGCTGTGTAAAGTGGTCCAGAAGAAGGGAGTTAATTCTCATTATACAATGCAGGGAATGGAGGTTTATAGATTAAGCCTGCCTGGGGCTTCGCCTTAATAGGACCAAAATGGGTGTCCAGTTCCTTCACTGCCCTCTACAGTGTATTAGCTTATTTCACAATGAGGACCCGTGTTTCCTAATACAATGAGAATATGCAACATAGGCAAAAAGAGAACTGGCGGAAGGCGCAATACGTCTGGCCACCAGTTGTTTTGGTTTTTTGAGTTACTAAAGCACTGAAAAATATATTTGGCAAATTTCATTTCTTCCTTTGTCATTTCATACAAATTCCCCAGTTTGCTTATTGACTCTGTTCCTTAGCGAATGAAGCGGATTTTTTTTCACAGCTATGAATTAAAGGAGGAGAAAGATTTTAAAGGGAATTATTAATTAATGGAGTTGCTTGTTCTTGATTGAACCAAGCAAAGATACACAAATTTGTTAGAGAAAAAGCATGTCGGGCTCAGCTTATCAGTGAACAAAAGCAGGTTGTGATTACTTGTAAAAAGCTTGTGACGCATAGGGCATGGGACTTTCTGTGCCTTTTTTCTAGGTTACTGATGCTCAGAGAGTTTTTAGGGATATACACCCTAGTTAAGTCCTTGGGGATGCTTGCTTTCATTTTGTACTCATGCTCTAAGCCTATTTCTTTATTCCTTTTGTCTAGACTTCCTGGCTTTTCCCTTTATTTTTAAGTGCAGACTAGCTTTGATTAAGAGCCTGATTCCAGAGCCATGCTGCTCAGATTTTGTTTTGGACAGAACGTTTGTCTCCCCCGCAAACTCCAAATTCATATGTTGAAAGCCCTAATCCCCAGTGTGATTGTGCTGACCACGGGGAGCCTTTGGGAGATAATCGGGCTTAGATGAGCTCATGAGGGTGGCCCCCATGATAAGATTAGCATCCTTTAAGAAAAGGAACTGAGGCCACAGGCTCTGCACACTAGGAAGAGGGTCCTTACAAGTTCCAGCCTCCAGAACTGTGAGCACTAAATTCCTGTTTAAACCCCCAGTCTGTGAGCTTTGTTAGCAGCACCAGCTGACTAAGACAGACTGGAATCCCCGTTCTGCTGTGGGGTAGCTGAGTGATAACCTGGGCAGTTTTCTTCATATCTCTATGGCTCCGTTTCCTCATTAGTAGAAAGGGCTGTTTAAATGAGTTATTTCCTGTAAACACACACACACACACACACAGTAAATAGTCAATATTCATTCTGTCCTCGCCTTTCTGCATTTCTTCGGAAATGACTTGTGTTAACAGGCTTTGGAGGTTCCTGAAACTCAGAGGCTGGCCAACCAGTGAGGAGAGAGACCGTAAAGGTTACTTATTCCTCCTTCCGTTGTTGTGAACAGGTTCTGCTACAAGCCTCTCCCCTCTCCCCCCGCCCCAACACAGGGGGTGGAATGCAGAAGCTGCTCCTGATGGCATTTGAAAGCCAGAGGAGAGGGGAAAAGTGGGAGACTTGTTCAAGGGCGCATAACTGAGGCAGATTCGATTGTTCTGGAGCTTGGGTTTTCTGTCATTATTACTGAAATAATGAGTTATTACTGGGCTGTGTCCATCTCTGTTTTCTGGCTAGAGATAAATATGAGGATTATTTATATGAGCAGCCCTTAGAAGTTGAGCATGGACATATCTTTGGACTGTACTTTATTAGCAAGGAGAGCAATTTGGTTTGGAAATTTGAAAGGTGGCGGCGGGGGTGGGGGGCCCTCCCCTAACTGTGTTGTTTCTTAATCATTGTCTCTGGGCACTGTGAGCTCGCCATATTCCACATGTACCACTGTTGGCTCTGGGTGGCTTGTGAGGGTAGCAGGGGGAGGGAGTTTGGTTTTGTTGCTGCAGTGAATCTTGTAAGGAGCAAGAGTAGAAGTGGATTCAGGGACAGATGCTTCTGTTTCTTGCTTTGACCTATTATTAAACTGACAGTTAAACTAGTTTCTAGCTCTGAGTATAAGTATTAAAAACACTTCTTTAAAAATCTGGAAATACCCTTTTGAACTCTGGGAACTCTTCCCATGTATTTTGATAGCCTACACACATAGCAGTTCTTCAGCCCTGTGGGGCTGCCACTGGATAGTGTTTTTCTTATGAAATTTTCTACCAAACAAGTTGTAGATTACAAACTCCTGGTCTTTTTTGTAGCATTTCTGGTTTCATTTGTGGAGACACAAGCTTTTTCACTGGCCTATTAGTTACCATAAGAAAGTTTATCCATAATCATTTGTTTATTTTTGTAATATTCTCAAAAATTGGGGTTAGCGTGGGCAATGTTATTTTTTCCCGGCAGGTTTTCCAGTGTCTGGTTTCTTTACGAAACTCAAGTTTACAAGGCTCACTTAGAAATTGCTTCATGCCTCCCCCTTTTTTTTTTACCTTTAAGTGTTTTCTTCACATGGGATATGGAGTTTTAAGACCTGTTTATTATATTTATTGAGACATTAAAAAATCTAGTAAATGCTGTTGGGAGGTTTAGTGAATGGTTTTCATTGAAATGTGAAGTCACTTAGAAATTTGAGAAGAAAGTGGGCTCCGTCCAGTGAGCTGTGTAACCTTTTCATCAATTGTAGCCTTGTTGTGGAGAAAGTACATGTGAGATAGGTCCACTTTCATTAAAACCTACTTTTAGAAATTTAATATCAGAATATGTTTTAATTTAAAATATAAATTCATTCCTGAGAGTTTCTTATACAAAGACAGACCTCCCAAATCATTTTAAGTCACACATAGATCATTAAATCAAGGGAAGAGGAATTATTTTAATAAGTCTTTCATTACAGTCTCAGAAAAATCCTGGGTTGAGCTTAGCTTATATTTTTTTTAACATTGTTCCACAGTTGGGCTTTTTGATTATGCTTTTATGGGAAGGAGAAACGCAATACTTGAGGCTGTTCTGAAACTGTGAGCTTTGGATGTGGATATTCCTTCCTTCCTCGCACTTAGTATCTGATTATGTATCAAGTGTTTGCTGTGTATTTTTATTGCCCCCCTACCCCATCCCCACCCCTACCCTCTCTCCCCTGTAAGTTCTGTGAGGCCCACTGCAGCTCAGCTCAGGATGTTTGCCCTTATAATGCTGTTATCTGGTGATTGTTAAAGGAATTGCCCAGGACCAAATGGGCCATGAGTGAAGGGGGAGCCCAAATTTGAGCACAGAGACTTAGTGTGAGTGCATAATTAATCACACCAACTTTGCCCTTTGTCCACTGTGTGTTAAAGGTGCAGTTTTTGCAACAATATTCCTTTTGCATAATCCTTGAGAGGGGTGGGGATTTGGACTATTATTTGGGTGGGGGGGCGGGGAGGGTGAAGCCCTTTTGATAACTAGAATCCCGTGTGTATTTTAAAATTGACATCTTTAAAATTCTGTGTGTTTTGACAAGTGCATTTTCAGCACCCCAAAGTGGCCACCCTCAAGATGCTTTCTGGTCTTCTTTATCCTTTCAGATGAAGTGAGGATCTGAGAGTACTAGAGATGAGGAGAGGAAGGAGTGATTGGCACTTTCCACATTTCCCTTAGGAGCCACCTGTGTCCTATTCCTACTAGGCATATTCTAGAAATAGAACCAGAAATATAATCAGCCCTGTGTGCTGAGAGATCAGATAAAATGGCTTAAAAAGTTACGTAATGGCATGTTATCTTTGAGCATGACTGCAGTAATGATCTTTCATGCTGATGACTGTCTTACCTCTTTCCTCACGGTCAAACATGCATACAATAAGATCTCTACTTCCCCAGTAGCAGTTTTCAGCCAAATACCTCTGAATTTGTTGTAAAATTTATTAAACAGTTTCAATCAATTATTATTTACATATGATTAAGAAATCATCAAATAGTACACTAGGCCTTGCAATGAAAACCCGCAGTTCCCAGTTCCCCATATGGGCTTCGTCACTTCCACGATGGATTGTGAAGGCATGATTTTCCCCTTGTTTGAGCCACTGTGGAATATTCGCAGCCTCCTTCAAGGAAATGGTGGAATTTAGGAGCAGGATTCTTTATCGTCACTGACAGTATGAAGCCCTTATGAATTATATTGTTGTGAAGAGAATTCTAAGTTGAGCACGATGTTCAAATGTATTATCTGCAAGTTTTCTTTTAATTCTAAGATTTATGATTCTAAGTTTAAGGTTGTACAATTGCTGATAATAATAATAATAGCCAGCGCATAAAGTCATTGCTGTAGGGTTTGCAATAACTCTTTGAGGTAGGTAATGTTATTATCCCCAACTTAGGGATAAGGAGGCAAAAGAAAGTTAAGCAGCAGGTGGTGGGGCTGTGGTTTAGTCACAGGTGGTCTGGCTGCAGAGTCTGTGCTCTGACGCCCTGTGCTGTACTTCCTAAGAACTCTCAAATGGTAGTAATTGTATCAGTGACTTAAGCTAGAGAAAATGGTGCATGGTTTTTGTCCTCCATGGTTCATAACTACAACACCAGTCTACTGGCTAGCGACGGTCATTGCTATTCACAGCACTGTCCTGTCTTCTAGTAGTGCTATTCAACTAGAGCACACATCCGTACTGTGTGTGTTTGTGTGTGTGTGTGGGGGGGGGGTAGAATCAAGGATCATAGAGAGAAAAAGACTGTCACGAAAGCTGCAAAGGGGTTACTTGATGGATACTGGAGGATTTGCTTTAAAATTCCTTCTATTATCACTTGCTGTCCTGTCTTCTGTCAGTTCTGTGATTTAGGTAATGCTCAGATATGCTTTGCCGGAGAAAGCTACAGAGTGGAGGGTGTCTCTCTATGCCCAACTTCTGTACCAATTAAAGGGATAAGAAGGAGAATGCATTCAAAGACTATGATCACTTTAGCAACATATTTTCATATAAGTGTCAGAGTGTGTTAGAGTGACTAATTATACTCTTGTAACCATTAGCCCCTGTTCTTACCATAAAGATGTCAGGATTGACATTTAATTTATATCAGGGGGCTCTTGATTCATTTATTCCTACTGTCTTATTTCCTTCCTTTCTTTATTTCTTCCCATATTTAATTATTCACTTACTCAGGTATTTACTGAGTACTTTCTTTGTGCCCAGCTCCATTCCTGGTACTGGGGTATAAAAATGAGAACAAAAAGACAAGACAACAACAACAACACGTGGCTATGTGGAATTTACATTCCAGTAGGGAAGAAAACAATTAAAAAAAAAAAAAGGCAAAATGTATGGTATGTCAAATGTCCATTAGTGCCATGGAAGAAATACACAAAAGCAGGAAATGGAAACAGCACAGAGTGAGAGGTAAGGGAGCAGTCAGGAGCAGCCTCAGTGAGAAAGTGAAATCTGAAGGGTACAAGAAAAGGAACCCCATACTATCAGAGGGAAGAGCATGGTTGGGAGAAGAAGCAGTCAAATGCAAAGATCCTGTGGTGCTAGTGTCCTGGCACACTAAAGGACCAGCAAGTTGCTGAGTGGTTCTGGAGAGAGTGATCAAGGGGAAGAGAAGTTTGGGGTGTGTTTGGATAAATAATAAGGGGTGGGGGGGAGGAAGTCGTCAAGGGGGATGGGCAGGAGGACCAGAAGAAAACTTTCACAGTTAATTCAGATGCAAGATGATGGTGGCTTGCACCAAAGTGATAGCAGTAAGGATGGTGAGATGTAGTCAGATTCGGAATATTTTCTGAAGGTAGAGGCAACAGGATTTGCTTATGGATTAGAAGTAGACTCTGAGAAAGAGCGAGGACTCAGGATTTTGGGCCTTAGTTAATATACAGATGTATTTGCTATTTTCTGAAAAGAGGAAAATTGCAAAAAGGGCAGTTTGAGAAGGGAAGATCAGGAGTTCCACTTGGGACATGTTATGTTAGACACGTGAGTAGAGGGGTTGGGCATTAAGAATCGTAAGTTCAGAGTTAGAGAAGTACAGACTGGTGATAAGCATAGGATTCATAAGCATCTTGATGATGGGAGTAAGGGTAGATGGAGGAGAACAGAAATCAAGTATCGAGCCTGTTATGGTCCTCACATTTCCAAAATCACGGGAGTTTTCACAACACCTTCAGGATTATTATCCTACGAATCTACTATGATGTTGCTTAGAGTACTCTAGATGGGTTAGGAATTAGATCAAGTGGAAAATGAAGAGCAAAGAGAAATACATTTATATTGAACATATTATATATTTTTAGTGGTCCTATCTAGAAAGAGGGCAGAATGCAAGCTTTCTTTCTTTTTCCTCATTTGTGCAACAAACTTCGTTCACTAAGAAAATGGATAATTGGAAGTTGTTTAAAATCAGATTGTGTTTTTACATTATTTCCACTAAACAGCTGGCTCTATTTATTTCTTCCGTGAAGAGGAACATAAACAGGAGCAGCTTTCTGGACTTGCTAACGCTCATATGAAGATAAATTTGAAATATTTATGTCTCTAGATAAAATATCAGTAACTAAATACAAACAGAAAATTTGATTACTATTTAGTGGACTGTTGGGTAACACTGAGAATTTGCCATAAGAGCGATTTGGAAGAGAATACAAATTGAGTAATTTATGGTATCCACGTTGATATTTCCTTTGGAAATAAATTTCTTTTAATTCTTAGCATTTTTTATCTTAAAATTCAAAATTTTATTATCAATCTGTTTTAGACCTGATAGCTCCCATGCTCTTGGACTGCTATATTTCAAGGCAGTTCTATTATGTCTTTCATCCTTTTAAAAAGTTTTAATTAATGGAGAATAGAAATGTGTTTCATAAAGATTATGTATGCCTCAACCAAAATTGTTTTTCATTTTGAAAATCTCTTTATGGTCCAGTTTAACAGACAGCCTGAGTCTCATATCATTTATTCTGTTGTTATATGTTGTTTTGGTTGAAATGTATGAAGAAAATGTGTCTTCACACAGATATATGTAGCTGAAAAGAGAGAAGTATTTATTAGTCTTTCAGATAATGGCAGATATTATTGTTAATACTGCACCAAAACTCAACAATAGTTTCCTAATGGTTAGTTGCAATGTTGAATTTGAAAGCCACATCAGTAAGCTTTTCATACATTAAAAAAAAAAAAAAAGATTACATCTCACTCAATATTAAATACCTGGATCTGCTAACATTATTTAACTGAGTTAAGTCATCTGAATTACATAGATGTTTGGCAAAAAACATAACTTTAAGAATATTGAGTTCATTTAAATGAAACCCAAATATTCATTTAAATCTGAACAGGCTCTGCTATGTTTTGAAGTGTTGGAGATGTTTAGAATAGTTCTCAAATGGCACACTTTGCCTTTTTGAGATAAATTGTGTTTTTATTTCTAACTCAAATTCCCTCTGGCAGTTTTTTGAACCCTAATTCCAATTACAACATGTGGATGTTACAGTGTTGGTTGCTCAGTGCCCTATGTGAAGTTTAACTTGGAATTATGCAAACAGACATTTGGGTGTCCTGGTCACTGCAACAGAACAGTGTGAACTGGCAAGCAGAGCGTCACTCGTCCTTATCTCAGCCCTAATCTCTGGAATGAAAGATTCCCATCATCTGCAGCACGTAGCGAAAGGTCTGCGTGTCACAAGGAAATGACATCAGTTTTCTAGCATCTGTGATACCCTCGAGTAGTAATTTCAGAATACTTAGCAAAAGGCTTACATTGTTGAAATATGATGTAGTCTGGGGAGTTGACTTTTAGTCTCAATCTCTAACTCTTTTATTCTGTGCCAGAAAGGAATTTTGCAAGACAGGATGGGTTTTCCTTTGTTGTAGCCTGGCTAGTGAGGATGAATACACCTACTCTCCTCTTTCCTCAGAAGAGAGGAGAATGTGGAGGAGATGTGATATTCTCTGGGAAACCTAGGAATAGGAAATTGCTTCTTCTTGAACAATGAAGTTCATGATTTCAACTGAGAGTGTGTTTAAGTGCTTTGGCAAAGTATTTTAGCCACCGGCAACCATTTCCCCTACACAGATAGAGTCAGACGGACTCTGTACACTTTGAAAGTAGGGAACAAACAAAAATACAAAAGAATCTTTATGTATGGAAATTGTGAAATTTGAAGTCTGCATTGTTTTTTTTCTGTTGTTTGTTTGTTTTAATGGTTGCATTTTTCATGGGATTATTTATGTACAGGAACAGCTAAGGAAAAGACATTAGTGAATTATTGTGATGGTGGAAAAAGGTTCTCCTGGTCAATCGAACCAATAGGTATGGGAGTGTGGAGAGAGTTTCTAAATATTAGTTCAGTTCTTTGGGTGGAATCTTGAAGAAACATCTATTATTCATAGAGCACTCTCAGTTTGAACTGTAATTTTTATTTAGTTGTGGGAAAGAGACTTGAAGCTTGTATTATATGATGGAGGAGAACTGTAGTGAAAATTCATGGTGCTCGGGGTACATTAAGCCTCTTCTCCCACCAATGGCTTCCATCTAAATCTTTGCTAAATGGCGATGCCCACCCTCTGTTTTACTCTTTGCCCCCAAAGCTTTGCATCCCAGTCGTCGAAGGATGTCAGGAAGGTCTGATCATGAAAATGGCTTTCTTTAATTAAAAAACTTCTTATAAGCCACAAGAAGAGAAGAATAGATGCATTTTGCTCAATTAAATCAAAATTTGTGAGGCATTATAGTTGCAGAAATGCTGAAGTCACTGGATATTTAAAGTAATGAAGCAGGAAGGGGGGACTCGTAGAAGCAAAACTAAGAGTTTCCTTTGTCCAGGCATGACCCTGAACAGTGGGTGGTCATTGCTGAACTCTAGAGAATGGGCAGTGTGGTGACAGAAAAGCGGATAGAAGGAGGAAAATTCCTCCACCAGTGGCCTCACCATTCACCAGACAGCTACTGAAGTTTAATTAAGGCTCAGAAGTCTGAGTCGTGAATTAGAACGGAGGCAGTTCCATCTTATATTTGAAAAATTTCTATTTTACTTAGAAGCAACTTTTGTTCATTAAAAACCCATCAGAGAAATCGGAGTATTTGGAACTCCTCCCCATATTTAACTGATCTCTCTTATTCCTGGCAATGAAACCTTACACTAATCCTCTCACACAAATATATATATCAAAAGAGAAGAAAGAAGAACCTTCATTAACTGAACAAATAACAAATTATGACTTAACACACACATAAACTAGTGCATCACATTTTTGTACGTGTTAACTACATGTTGAGCTAAGTAAACCACAAAATTATTCTCGGGAACATAAGTATTGTGTGTATTCTTTAGATTTTTCATATTTTTAAGTTTTTGGCAAAATAGTCATGAGACAGAGGTTGTTAGTCAAAGTCATGTCTATGGTACAATGAAAGGAATTACTATAACATGTCACATCTTGGTATGAAGCTCTCATATTCCCAGTCACATATTGTAAGTTCACAACTAAATTTTTTTTAGTTTTTGATAAATTTTTAATTTTCAGTGACTAAACTTCTTGGTTCCTTTCCCTACCTCAGCATGTCTGCCAGTATATAAATGGTAATATATCACATACTCAGGAAGCTATGTAAGTGCACATTTAAGTAAAATATCTTTAAAATGATTTTTTTAAATGACAATTATAATCTTTGTGTTTGCAAATTCAAGCTTTCTCTTCAGGGTTTCTTTTGAAGTCAGACATGTTTGTGAGGAATTACACTGAAAAAAGTATGAGTATTATCTGTGTAGAAGTTATTTTAGCATAAGGCATTTTAAATTCTGATAGATTGTGTACTTTTAGAGCAATGTATATGCATGCACTCCAAATAAAATTTAACAGTGTCCCCCTTTTACAACATGTGTTAGAAAACAGTGGCAAAATGTGATCGGAGTTAGGGTCTTATTTCCAGGGAGACTCACTAAGCTCTATTTTACAAGAGCATAAATGTTTACCTCAGCAAGAAGGTGAAGTACGTTATGCCCAATAAAGGACATTTTGCAGCGCTGGTTTACAGAAAACATTCAACAGACAGTGGATCTTTTACACAAAGTACAGTGCGTTGTTTGAAACTATTTGCTCATCTATACACTATGCTTAAAATAAACGCTATCTGGGAATATGCCAGTCTTTTTTTTTTTTTCTTCTCTACCTTTTTTATTCCACACCCTAGATTTTGTCACCTGCCAAAGTCAAATAAATCTTATCTGAACAGTTGAGATAAGCCTTGAGTTGTACCCAGTATGGTCAAATCAACAAACCTCTTCAAAAACAGAAATGAAATACAGTATCGCCAGATTAAACAGTCTACAATGGCAATCATGTTTGCATTTAAAGATTTTATTCCAAAAGGATTACAGTCTAGGTATCCATTTTTTTTTCCCCTGCCTAGACAAGAAGGCGACATACTGAGTCAAACAAAATGCATTTGTTCTCTAACAATTTAACTTGTACAGCTCTTATAAACAAGGCCCATAGGTGTATGAAGCCTACTGACTTAATCAGTAACTTATGTCATTATCCTTGTATAAGCAAGTATGCTTGAGAGGTACCGGTGGTGGATTGAGTATCAGAGTTATTTTTTTTCCAGCAGGAAAGCCTTTCTTTATGTAGCCTAAGTATAAAATCGATAGAATTCTGGCATTTTATTGTCTGTACCTTACAACAAATCCCCTCCCAGGTTAAACTGCCTGAAAAGAGAAGATAGTATAAATGGATATGATTTCTAAATAAGTAGGCTATTATAAAAATGCAAGGTTCTTCCCTTCTAGGGCATACATCATTTTAGTTGCTAATAAAATGTACGCTCTACAAGGGCAGGAAGTGTGTCTGTCAGGTTTACCACCATATCCCCAGGGCAGAGAAGACTACCTGGTTTGGGGTTAGAACTCTATGAATATTTGTTCAGTGAAGGAATAAATGCTGTTTTCAAGAAGATACTGTTTACTTTGCGGATAAATACAAACATTTTGTAATAATTTAATCAGTTGTTGATACTTAAAAGCATGTTTCTGAAGTGAATATATTTTGACTTGCAGTTAAATGGTTCCCTTTCAACGTTATACTGTTTAATTGGCAGTTTATTTATGTGTAACAGGTAGTAAACAGATGTTACTGTGTCACTCAGTGTCAGGTAGTATTGACTTCTGTGTATTTCCTGACCATAGGGGAATTTATTTTTTTATTTTTTATTTTTTGCCTTTTTAAAAATTTTATTATGTTAATTACCATTCATTACGTCATTAGTTTTTGATGTAGCGTTCCATGATTCATTGTTTTCGTATAACACCCAGTGCTCCGTGCAGAACGTGCCCTCTTTAATACCCATCACCAGGCTAACCCATACCCCCGCCCCCTCCCCTCTAGAACCCTCAGTTTGTTTCTCAGAGTCCATAGTCTCTCATGGTTCGTCTCCTCCTCCAATCTCCCCCCTTCATTCCATAGGGGAATTTATACACTGCTTGCTGATTTGAAGAGAACCCATTTCCCCACTAGTCTTTAAGCACATCTCCGCATACTTGAATTCAGCCTCTAGCACATCTGAGAATTGGCCCTCTAGCACATATAGAATTGGGATGCTGATGTGCTGCTTTTCTTTTATTTTTAAGGCCCAAACAATATAAAATATATTTTCATTTCTAATTTATGTTGTTTTGTAAGAGCAATTATTTCTACGAATGTCTATGTGATATTGAGACATTTAGAGAGAACGAACAAAGAACCTTCTCTTTGTGAGTGCCTGCTGCAGCAAGGACTGTATGTCACATGGTCATTACCTCTAATCCTGACAATAACCATTTGAGGGAGGTATTAACACCATTATATACCTATTTCACATGTGAATAAACTGAGACCCAGATTGCTTACCAAGTCTCTCCCAAGAGACACACACTAGCTAGTCACAGATCCATGTTTTTAATCCCAGTCTGTGTGAATCCAAAGCACTGAGGTTTAAGGTTTCAAGTCATTTGGGAAAAAAAATCAAGACTTTTGAGTTATTATTTGAGTAAATTAAAGCCGCTCAATAAATACATTAATGTATAAACCAGGGATTTGAATGGAAGGAGCAATAAGAAAATTTAGAAGTCTTATAAATACAAGGAATGGAGTGCCATTATTTTAATTTGGACTCTTTAAAAAAGAATGCTTTTGCTGTATTTGCCATTAAATTTATTATGGCCTTTAGATAATCCAGAATTACTTGAAATGTGATTCAAGAACTTGTGTGTTTCCGATGTATGTTAAAAATGTGTAGCCACATGTCTTCTGGGAAGTTTCCCACAGTGTGGACATGCCTGGGTGTACATGTTTGACAAGCCCATGAGCTCAAGCGAGTTTGGTGGTAGGGTGTGTAAACACTGCAAATGTAGTGTTTCCTTTCATCTTATTATCAAGTGTGAAATTCAGGTGAATATGGTACTAAGTATTTTACTCTCTGAGAAATGTTCTTTTTTTAACTTGTTAGATATGTTTGGTTCACTAAGCCAAGGAAAACCAAACAAAATCTTTAGAATTGCTTGACTGCATCATTAGGAAATTTTTGTTAAATAATACATTTTGACAGTTTTTTTAAGGAATTCCCCAGGTGTGTGGATTTTCAGTTGGGGATTAACACATCACTATTTCCTTATAAAGGATTCTTGATTCCATTGTCGTCAGATTGCACAGTGACAAGCACTTACCAAAGGTTTCTATGCTTTATTGAATTTCAAGTAAAAATTTAAGGATAATGGTCCTAGGCATTTCTACCTAAACCGTTTTCCCCCCTCTTGTTTTCCTTTTTATATCTTCCTGGCAGGACAAATAAAGCAGTACTAGAAATTTCTGAATGCATAAAAACTGACCATTTGCATCCACCACAGACTGTAGATGTGAAGGAGGAAGAGGAGGCTTCTTCCTCTGGAAATATCTTTCATTCTTTTTTTTTTTTTTTTTTAAATATTTTATTTATTTATTTGACAGAGAGAGACACAGTGAGAGAGGGAACACAAGCAGGGGGAGTGGGAGAGGGAGAAGCAGGCTTCCCGCGGAGCAGGGAGTCCGATGTGGGGCTCGATCCCAGGACCCTGGGATCATGACCTGAGCCTAAGGCAGACGCTTAATGACTGAGCCACCCAGGCGCCCAATATCTTTCATTCTTTATGTGTCATTTTCTTCCCTCATTATCATGTGGATGGTTATGCTTATAGTACTGTTGGCAGCAGATATCACTGCGCATGCCAATATTTGGCTTTTGCTTTCTCAGGTGTTGTTGCCTTCATGGATTGATGGGACCAATAACACAAATATGTGGTTGGTAGTGTCTCTTTCTTTTTTTTTTTTTTTTAAAGATTTTATTTATTTATTTGAGAGAGAGAATGAGAGACAGCACGAGAGGGAAGAGGGTCAGAGGGAGAAGCAGACTCCCCGCTGAGCAGGGAGCCCGATGTGGGACTCGATCCCCGGACTCCAGGATCATGACCTGAGCCGAAGGCAGTCGCTTAACCAACTGAGCCACCCAGGCGCCCGGTAGTGTCTCTTTCTTAAGGTCAGCTATTATGGCTTTTCTCTGAAGGTTCAGTAATGACTTTGTTTTTCACACTATAAGCTTTTTTAGTTTTCTACTATATGTAGAACACTCTGGTGTGAGCTGATGATATCTAAGGCAATATCCCTGCTATCAGGCTATTTAAAATCTCCTTGGAGGCAAAGAGCACATAATTCTATACCAAAGAAGGAATACCTGAAACGTATCAGGTGATTTGTATTTATGTTAAAGGGTTCAAACAAGAGGTCAGGGATGTCATTATGAGCCATGGTACTTAGGGAATGTTTCAGAGATAACTTAAGTTGGAGTTTGAAATTGCTATTTTGTTAGAGATAGTGGTTTGTCCACATTGTTCACACTTATCAACTTCCCCTCCATTTTAGGTAAACATTGGAAACTATTCTGGCCAGTGAGACATAAGTAGAAATTTGCTAAGAATTCATATTTAATAGGCATTGCATATACTTTCTTGTTGCTTTCCTTTTCCCTCAATTTTGCCTGGAATGTGAAAGTGATGGATGGAGCTATGGCAACTATTTTTCCACATGAGGAATAGGAATTTAAAGACCATAAAAACTTTTTTTTCCCTAACCTTTTTTTAATTTTCTGAATCAATGTCAACCTATCTCAATTTTATTTAAGTCGTTATTTACTCAGATGTTCTTTTTACTGCTGAAAACAATTTTTAAACAGTGCAAATATATTTGCACTTTTGCCATATTATCAAGTGGCTAATTGTCAAGAATTTATTCATATTTCAGATGTCTTTGTTACTACACTGTAACTAAATGGCTGACATCACTCCCTACAATAGTCTAAAATGAGCCAAACGTTTAAGCTTGGGGTCGGGGGACTAAGTTATAAACAAACATGATGAATGACATTTTTTTCTCTCACCTAGTCCCTGTGTCCTTCATTTTACTTCCTAATACATCAAAGGTTGTGGAATTCAGCTCTTATTTCTCTTCAATTCCACCAGGATCTAGATACTCTTTTTAAAAATCTCCTTCCCTTCCTCAACTGTCCTCAGTTTGTGTTAATCACTCTTGCACTTTTTCATTCACCTATACACGTATTCCTCAACATATTGTTACTTTTGCAAAACCTAGAGACAACCACAAATTTAGTTGGGTAAGAAGAGGGAAATATTTATATTATTAGGCACAGGTTTATAAGAGAAAATAAGCTGAAAAAAGTTTCTAACCTATGGTTTCTCTTCTAGCTTCAGAGTCCCTAAAGTTTTAAGGGCACTTTGGGGGGACTAGGCAAAAACATGAATGAATTTTGTGAATACAGAGATCACCAGGGGTGGGGCTTCGGGCTGTGCTAGAGTATGAGCCAGGTGCTGTATATCTGGCAGAATATGGTCAGAAGGGAGCGTGTGAGATCTCTTCTCAGGAACTGGTTATATGTTAGTATATGTTTATGTTAGATATGTTAATATAATTATATGTTAGTATCTTTCCACTTCACCAACCTGTGATAGAGAAGCTCATATCTCCAGATCCCCCAAATGGTTTACAGTGCATTTACAAAAGAGATAATAAATATTGTCAGATAAAGTGAATAGCAACTACTTCCCCCCCCCAAAAGTGAAATCTTTAATTTCACTGGAATGTACAGTGAGATAGAAATTATCTTCACACGCGTCCTTTTTCCTGATTTTAAAGTGTAATGGCAAGTCACTTGCAATTCCTCAAAGAGATCTCTTAGAAAATTTTGGTCCCCAGGGGCTAGGAGATGATGACAAGCTTGGAACCATTTTAAATGAGAGATGCTTCTGATCTCTGCTACTTAAGATGAGTTTCTACTTGAACAAGGGTCTTTGCTTCTCAGCAGTTTGCCAAGCTAACTTCATCTTAGCTTTTCCTGTGGCTTCTGAATTCCAAAGGGGGTAAAGATGGTTTCTCGAAGCCCTCACACTCTTTCTTACTGTGTTACTGAGAAGAGGGCATGAACTGTAAATACAGACTGATTTGCACTTCTTTTGTGTTTAAGCTTCTGCTGACTCTGCTTCCTTCCCATATACCTTATTCAAAATCAGTGTTGATAGTTTCCCTGTGGGTGAGACATGTTTAGTCTCCCATGTTAGTATAGGCACAAGTGAAACTGTCATTTTTTCCTTTTTGCTGAGAATGTTTTCAACCTAGTTGGTCTAAAATCTCTCAAGATACTGATTTGGAGAGCCATTGGTAAAATATTTTTCATATAGGAATGTTAAAGGGGCTATAATAACAATAAACACAACCAACATTTTCCGAGTGTTTGCCCAGAGGCATGGTACAGCTTCTAAGTGTTTTCCTTGAATAATCTCCTGCAAGAATCCTAGGGGGTGGATGCTTTTATTAGGTCCATTTTGCAGATTCCAAGCAAATTGAGACACCGTGTGTTACACAGATAATAATAAATGCTGGAGCCAGTTTGACCCAGAGCCCACTGTGTTCCACTGTTTCCCAGTGCTATTTGTCAGATGATGATAGGACAGAACATATTATTAGCTTTGCGTTTTATGTTTTTGCACTATAAAGTCATCTAGAACAAAGTTATTTGTTTGTGAAAGGGCAATTAAGCTCAGCTCAAGGAATATTCAGCTTGTCCAGTCAAGTTAAAGGAACAGTTAATTTTCAGGAATTACTAACCTCAGCCTATTTCAACCTGTCTCACATTCAACAAAGATTTTTTTTCCCAAGCCTCTCTGTACTAGGTTCTTCTATATATGGTGAAGGACACAACAATAGATTAGGCATGGTCATGTAAAGTTGTATAGGGAAGGGTCTGTCAGTATTATCTCATGTCTCCATATGTCTGTCTATCATGCCTCAGATAAACTCAATCTCACTTAGACTAGGAGCCTTAGCTGATTTGATAGGCTATGTCTGAAGTCAGCTTTCCTGACTAGTGCATTTCTTTTTTCTGGTAAATCATGATGCCTCCCCATTTTTTCTGTGCCCTTAGAGCCTGATAGAAAAACAAAAACTTTGATAAAATTAATACATGGTAGAGAATAATAGAGAACCACAAGTTGAGATTTGAAATCCAAGCAACAAAGAGCCAGAGTTAGCAACCTGGTATGGTGGGCAGCCTCTCAGATGGCCTCCAAAGATCTGGTATTAATGCTCTTGTGTGTGGGCTGGACCTAGAGACTCATAATGAATAAAATATAATGGAGATGATGGGATGCCACTTCTAAGACTAGGTTACAAAGAGAAGGTGGCCTTATCTTGCATACCCCCTCTTGCTCCTCTGAAGGAAGCCTACTGTCTTATTGTGAGCTTCTCTGTGGAGAGACATATCTGGCAAGAAACTGAGGCTCAGTTTCAGCCAACAGCCAGTGAGGAGCTGAAGCCTTCAGTCTGAGGAACTGAATCTTGCCAACAACCATGTGAGGTTGGGAATGGATCCCCCTGCAGAGCCTTCATAGATGATCTTAGCCTCAGCCAACTCCATGATTAAAGTCTTATGAGAAACCTTGAGGCAAAGGCATTCAGCTAAGCTGCACCTGGATTTCTGACCCACAGATAATATGTTTGTTGATAATATGATAATATATTTTAAGCCCTAAGCTTTAGTGTAATTTGCTGTGCAGAAATGGATAACTAATATTCTTGGTAATAAAGACCATAAGATTTTCTACTTTTGGAGGTCTCTACCGCCAGTTTAGCAGGTCATGTGGGTGGGAGGGATTAAGGCAAGAAACCACTGGGACTGGAGTGTCAGGGCTGATGGAGGGAAGGGGTCATCAAAAGCAGCCTCAGGGCTGTCCTATCCCCCTGGGGAGACCCCAGCTTAAAAAAAAAAATGACCCAAAACAAAACAAGAGTGGAGTAAGTCAAGCACTAACAGTGTTCCATGACTTAAAATATTGCATTCAGTAAGAGTAATTATTTCATATTGAATTATACCAATAAAGTGAACTGCTTCATCTGGCTACTCAAAATATATGGAACATTTATGAATTTGGCTAATGTTTTGTGAACTTTTGTTTTGCTGAGTTTCCTTTAACACGACCTCTTAAAATATGGTCCTTTCCCTTTTATGCACTTTTTTGATCAGAAGCACAGAGACTGGATTCTTGTTATGCAGAAATTTAGACAGATGTGTTACACTCTAGTCTCTGAGTGACTTAACATCGTAGTGAGTTAGAATAAGCAACCTGTCCCACATTTCTGGTGTCAAAGAAGGCAGTGTTAATAGCAAAGACCGAGTGTCCAGGGAATGTGATACAGGCCTATGACGATCACCTGTTTGTGTACTTGTGTGCACAATGTCATGTGTCCAGCATACAACCGTTGGATCCAGAATTCTTTTTATGTCATGCAATATCTTAAAATCAAAAGGAAATAGATTTTTTTTCTGTTAGCATAGTTCACTTTGATACATTTTTAATATCCTTGGTTAAATTGACTATTTGAGTTCTAAAATAGGCTATTTTGCTCTTCATTTTGTAACATTGTGGTTTAATGAGAAGTGCGTTGGATATCAGCAAGTGTGTACCAGTGGAGTTCATGAATTCAAGAACTATTTGTGGTCTTAACTTCTGATTATTGTAAGCAAATGTTTAATCCTGAACCTAATTTTAATCTAACACATTCCCAGCTCCGTCTCTAGTTTCTAACCAATGTGTTCACAGATAATACACATTTTCAAATTAATTACATAAATGATTCCAAGGCTTCTTGAATTATCCTTCTTACTATAAAATTCCTTATTTTCTCCACATGATAAACATGCTACAGACAAAAGTTATTATCCCACTTGATAAAGTCTCAGAGAAGCTTAGTGTCTTGATCAACAACACACAGCCTGTTGGTAGGAAAGCCTGAAAGAGTACCATTGTTCTATTTAATTATCACATCCTTGACATTTTATAAAAGTTTTAGCTTAAAAATAAAAATGCTATCCATTTTGGTCTGGAGTGATTATTAACACATGGTCACTTATAGGTTGTTTAAAGAGAGTGGTAAAAACCTCCATATGTTCTAATCCTGGAAAGTCCGTGTACTTTACAAATAAATTAATAATCTTTTAATATGCAAAAAAGGCTAGAATTTCCTCTCAACACCTTCTTAGTCCTTGAACTCTTCTACATAAAAGCAGAACAGGTGCTTCTTGGCTAAATTCAAAGTAATGAATTTATATATATTTTATGGGAAAGCAATTAAAGCTGCTTGGTAGACCTGCAGGGGAATTTCTGGGTAGGCAGTGTGTGGGTCCCAGACAATGATGGCTGCTCCCAAAAGTCTTAGAGCAAAGAGGAGGAAATGAGTGTGAAATATTTGGCCTCTTCTAATCTGAAGTATAATCACATTAGCACCTAGTTGAATGTTAGAGAGTAATCTGAAAGATTTATCACTGAATATCCTTCCAAATTTGGGGTTTATTTGTGTTCTGAAATCTAAGTCTTATGCCTAACACTTTAATGCCAAGTAAAAAAGACAGAGGAGGATGAACGATACCCAGATACAGATACAGAACCACCTGAAGGAGACCTTCTACGTTGAAGCCGTGGAGTTCCCGTCTGCCGACTTCTCGGGCCTCATCTCCTACTCTGTCTCCCTGGTGGAAGAATCACAAGACCCGTCAATTCCAGAGACCCTGGTGTACAAAGACACGGTAGTGTTCCGCGTGGCCCCTTGCATCTTTACTCCCAGCACCCAGATGCCTCTAGAGGTCTACCTGTGCAGAGAGCTGCAGGTCCAGGGTTTTGTGAACACAGTGATGGAGCTGAGCGAGAAGAGTAACAGCCAGGTGGTATCTGTCTACAAGGACCCCAGCCACCTGGGCAGGTGGCTCCAGGATGAGATGGCCTTCTGTTGTACCCAGGCTCCCCACAAGACGCTTTCCTTGGTCCTCGACACCCCTTGGGTCCTCACGCTGGACGACTTCCCCATGAAATACTCCCTGAGCCCAGGGGTTGGCTACATGATCCAAGGCACCAAGGACCACAGGGTAGCCAGCATGGACTCTATTGGGAACCTGATGGTGTCCCCACCTGTCAAGGTGGAAGGGAAAGAGTACCCCCTAGGCAGGATCCTCATTGGCAGCTGCTTTTACCCCAGCAAGGAGGGCCGAGACATGGGTAAGGCCCTCCGGGACTTCCTCTACGCCCAGCGAGTCCAGGCCCCGGTGGAGCTCTTCTTGGACTGGCTGATGGTCGGCCACATGGATGAGTTCATGTGCTTCATCCCCACGCAGGACAAGAGTGAGGGTAACAAGGGCTTCTGGCTGCTCCTGGCCAGCCCCAGGTCCTGCTACAGACTGTTCGAGGAGAAACAGAAGGAGGGCTCTGGAGACCTGACTCTGTTTGCAGAGGTCCGGGAGGACCACCTCCTTTCCAACGGGAGGGAGGCCAACACCATCAATCAACTTCTGGCTGATGAAAACATGAGGAAGCAGAACAACTATGTAGAGAAGTGCATTAACCTGAACCGTGACATCCTGAAGAAGGAGCTGGGCCTGGTGGAGAGGGACATCACTGACATCCCGCAGCTCTTCTGCTTGGAGCAGCTGACTAACGTCCCCTCCAATGAGCAGATGGCAAAATTGTTTGCGAGGCCCTACTTCCCTAACCTGCTGCAGATGATCACGATGGACAAGAATCTGGGCATCCCCAAACCTTTTGGGCCCCAGATTAAGGGCATCTGCTGCCTGGAAGAAAAGATCTGCCAGTTGCTAGAGCCCCTGGGCTTCAAGTGCACCTTCATCGATGACTTCGACTGCTTAATATAAAAGCAGTATATATAAAATATATTAAGCAGAAATCAGGGACTTCTGTGCCTGGGCCAACATCCGCCGGGTACCCTTTGCCTTCAAATGGTGGAGGATGGTGCCCGAGCCCCAGGCCTAGCCCCACCCCAGCGTGAACGGCCCCTTAATCACCATTCCACAGCATCCCGATGCCCTGCCTGTCTGGAGAGCAATACACCCCTCCTCCCCCCGGCCACCCTCATCCCTCAGTATCTGGAGGGGGTGGCTGACGCTGCCAGCTCGAACCCCCTCGGAAAATGGTCTTTGGCTGAGAAGTGATTACTAAGTATCCATTAAAGTTCTAGGTGTTCTGAAAAAAAAAAGTTACAGTGGTAACAGTAAGTCATTTAGTTGTGATAGTTCATTGTTCGGGTGAGAGCACACCCCTTAATAGATGCAGGTGGAATTTTTCCTTTTGGTTTATGAGGGCACAAAACACAAGTAGGAAAAAAAAAGAAACTCATTTAACTTTGAGTTAGATAATAAAGCATATTAGAGCCAGAAGAGTTGAACTTTTATGAAAAGAGGGAAATATCATTAACCAACCTCATGCTAGATCCTTTTACTTGTTCCTGCCTTTGGTCCCCACGAAACCCAAAATCTTGCTAATATTTTCTTTGATCTCCTTTTCCCCTCACCCCCGTCCCCCATAAAGAAACTAGAACTTGTCAAGTTAAGTAACTTGAAGTAATGCAGCAGCAAAGAAAAATTTAAACCCAGTTAAGTTTGATTCCATGTTCTGTGTTCCTTCTACATCAATAAAGCATCCCATAAAAACAGTATTCCGTTTTGGGGGAAAATAGAAGCTATCACCTTGAAATAATCTCAAAAAAAAGATCTTTTCCTCTCAAAGAAGGCTGAAATTTTGCACATGGAATCAGGGAATTTGTGAGGTGCTTTTTCCTTGAAACTTTTGCCATCTTAAAAAATGTATGTGTATTTCTATTTCTATTTATATAAAATCCTTAGCATGGCCATAGCTAGAAATCTGATTGGAGTGGTCTCTGCACATCCAGTTGTCTGCAGCCTTTCGAGGCTGAGTAATTGAGAACATCCACATCAAATAGCTCCAATTTCAAGTCATTGTTTCTCAAATAACAGTTAACCAGTGTAGTAAGCTAGTATAGTCCCTGGATGATAAGAACACTTTACATATTATTGAGTTCATGAGTGAATGCATTGTTTTATTTCCTTGATTTTAGAATTTATCAGTTGAAAATATACAGATTTTAAGGGAGGGAGCACTAGAAGACACCACTAAATATTTAGAAAGATAGGAATTTTAGTCTGAGTCTTGATTTCTGAAATGTTAAAATGTGCTTTTTAAATTGAGTAAATATAGTACCTCAGTAACCTTAACCTTTCCCAAATTACTTCTCTTGCCTTTATTTCCCATCTAGAACTCCTCTCATTCCATCCATTCATCTGCCATTATCTAATCTTCTCTAATTTTCAGCTACTCAAGCATGACTATATTGTTCTCTCAAAACTGTGATTCCCATCAAATTGTGTTAGCATCTCTCAAGTGTAAAGCCAACTAAGAGAAAATTGTGTGGAAAAATAGTAACAGTATTTCTTTCCATGGAGATTTCCTTGTGGATGACTAAATAGTGAGGTTTCATGGCTTAGGAACTTTTGAGGACTTGCTTAGGACCATATACCAATGATTAGGACCACATGATATTTATTAAGATATTCTTCAGTACCTGACATTGTGTGAGATAAACCGATGAGAAACCACACTTAAACACACAAAGTTTCATGTGGGGAACACTTGTAGGAATAACATGTTTTAAAACTATGGATAACGTCAGAGGACAATTGTATCTTTTATAAAGAGTTTTGACTTAGTACGAATGATTTTATTGTGTCTTTACCTTGTTCTGAGAATGAAATCTTACACTAAGTTGACTACTGGCATTTCTTTCATTGTTTTCCCATCAATCTTTTGCTGTGTCACCAGAGGAATGTAGAAATACTGGATTATTATCTAATGAATTTCAAAGTCAGAGATCTTTGGGACTGTAAATTTTCTTTAAGGGCTAGACAATGTACAAATCCAAGGGGATAACTTCACACATGAATTTGCTATCTTTATTTGGGTTTTATGCATTTTGTTACATTATAGGCATATTACCTCCAATAAAAATCATTTATTAATCCCTTTTAATTAATTTCTGAAATATAGTCAAAGTTGGTTGGGCTGGTTTTACCACTTTGAGTTGCTAAACAGATTGTGATATGTTTGCCTTATGTGGTCTAAGGAGTGAAAAGATTTGTCTGAAAATCTTAATCAAATTCTTAGATTGATATTTGAGACATAATTTGTTGGAAATGGAGATAGTGGAATATTATTAGGGTGGAAGTATCATATTCTACTTACTATGATCTTTGTTGGTGAATCTGGGCTCTGTTCCCAGCTCCAGATAGAAATGCTAAATTATCTTGGTTAGATTTCTCATCCATCATATGCTTCAGTTTCTCACTTGTCTTTTTTAATTCATTCTTGGTATTTTGCCAGAGTCAACTAGAAAATGTCTCATGTACTTTAGGCTTTGAGAGAAAAGACAGTGTGAAATGCCTCAATTATCAAAATAAATCTGACCAATTTGTGATTATCTACTTTGTGATTTTTCTCCCAGAAATCTTTAATCCCATACATAGGAGCTTCATTGGCTACTTGGCACAAATCTGATCAGGGCAAATTCACATCATTTCCAGCTAATATATATGTAGGTAATGCAGAATGTTTTTGATTAATCTGTGCCCAAACTGAGTTATAAAACATACTGACTCCAAAATCCAACATGCTTCTCAGGCCAAAAGAAATGCATTTAAGAGTGTATTCCCAGTTTTTGATTATCCGTTCCACTTCTTCCTTGTATAAGCATGGGTAGTTTGTACGTTAAGAATGGATTTTGGGGGCTCCTGGGTGGCTCAGTCAGTTGAGCATCTGACTCATGATCTTGGCTCAGGTCTTAATCTCACCGTTGTGAGTTTGAGCCCCATGTTGAGTTCCGTGCTGAGCATGAAGCCTACTTAAAAAAAGAATGGATTTTTAAGGATGCATCTGTGTTAATTTCAATACCATAATCAATGAATTGTCCTTTGATTATAACAATGTAAAAAATTATAACAGAAAATTCATCTTTTATTTTTATATTAAGTCCTTCAGTCCCTCACAAAATGGGATGTGACAGTAACAGGAGTGATTTGCCCGTTTTTCTAGTATTCAGCAAATTTTTCAAATTCATGCAGTTGGACCTTGAAAGACAGACTCACAGTTTATCTTTGACCTTTGACTGGGTCATATTCATGGGATTTTGTGTTTGAGGGACAAGTGAAAGGTTTACACTTTACCCCTGTTGAAATTCCTTGGACACAGTCTTGGTAGTGGAGTAAGTGGATGCATTGAAATTAGAACACTATTCTGGTGAAGGTCACTGTTGTTCAAGATGGTCAGATATCTTTTCACAACTGGCTTAAATGGGAATTTATATTCTTTCTTTCCTATGTTTTTTTTCACAGCTGTTGTGAACTTGGACAATTCTGTGGTTGATCTGGAGACTCTTCAAGCTCTCTATGAGAATGTGAGTAATAGAAGGAATTTTATGTGTGAGTATATAATACACAATACTTGCCAATATGTACATCTAGACTCATTGTCTTAATGTCCTTTAAGAAAAATTGATCTGGGTGCACTGAAGTTACTTAAGTATAAGTTTGTTAAAATACTTTCTAGGAAACCTACTGGACAAATGTGTGGTCTCATATTTTCAAAGATTGTGGTTCAAAGCATGCTGTATGTGAGGTCATTCACAATCCCTCTTTTGAAATATAATAGTCAATACTTATGTAGAGGTTAATTTGAGCTGAGCATTGTTCTGTGCACTAATTCAGTTAATTTCCACATGAAAACTCTAGATAGGTTCAATTATTATCCCCATTTTACATATGAGGAAGTTTAGGCATAGCAAGGTCAGAAGACTTGTTCAAAAATCACAGTTCACAGTCATATTAGTTCAAGTAGTAACAGGCTAGATTTTTTTAATAGCCACCTACAGTAGAGGAAATTAAAGAATCCATTATGAATAATAGGTAAGTGTGTATAACATACAAATAGAATTCATGATAATTCCCGGTTCACTTCCATTAAAATACAAGTTGAAAGAGGGAGAAATATTTGTTTTATGCATGGCAATATCCCCAGCATCTAAGGTTAAGGATTATTGGACACATAGGAAATATTTAGTAAATGTTAAATAAATGTTCGTATGAATTAATGAATGGAATCTCCAGACAGGGTTTATTTCAAAACCTCTTTTGGGGTATCATGTGGTTTTCAGATACAGTTTGCCTGTTCAAACTGATTGATACCCACTGGAAATAATGATCTGTATTGAATATCTATTTGTGCTGTTTTCATTTTTTTAGTAGCAAGAGGATTTCTTGTGCAAAATAATTAATGATTATTTCCAGTGGGGTCTGGTAGCCCAGTCATAATTTACTGTAACCTGCTATATGTAAAGAGTATGGTTGACACTTTGAGAAGGGTAAATGAGAGTTTAAAATGTTCATATTTTAAGAATTGTGGGTCATGAAGTAGAAAATACTGGGGACTGACCTATTTTTATACAAGGGTTTTCAGTTTTCTAGGGATAAATGCTGAGGCAAAAATTTGTGCTTTTTTTGAGTAATAGACAACAGCAGTAGATAAAGACTTCCTCATTTAGCGAATGAATATGCCAAATAGCAAAGCAAGGAACTCCCTCTTAATTAAGAAACAATTGAAATAATTCCCTATTCATGCAAGATGCTTTTATTCAAATGCCTTCTTTTCAGTTGTTTAGGGTCCTAAAATTTCCTGAATTTTTAGAAATAGTAATAGTTTAATGTCTATTATGCACCAAGCATTATTCCAAGTCTGGGTATTTGTATTGATTCATTTAATCCTCTAAGTGCCTTATAGCCTATGATTTATGAAGAAGAAATACTACTGCTATCTAACGCTTTTTAGAAAAATGAGACAGAGGGGCGCCTGGGTGGCTCAGTCGTTAAGCGTCTGCCTTCGGCTCAGGTCATGATCCCAGGGTCCTGGGATCGAGCCCCGCATCGGGCTCCCTGCTCGGTGGGAAGCCTGCTTCTCCCTCTCCCACTCCCCCTGCTTGTGTTCCCTCTCTCGCTGAGTCTCTCTGTCAAACAAATAAAATCTTTAAAAAAAAAAAAAGAAAAAAAGAAAAAAAAAAGAAAAATGAGACAGAGAGGTTCTTACAACTCAGAGTTGGCTTGGTCACCTGGTCACCTCCCTTCAGGACTGTGCTCTAAGCAAAAAATTTCCTGACTCATGGTGATAACTGAACAGAGCCTTCAAAAGGACCTGAGATAGCACTGTTTGGTGGAAAAGAACATGGGATTAAAAAGTCATAAGAACTCTGTACAGGTTCCAGCACCACAATTAAACAGATATGTGTCTTCATTCTTTAGTTTACATATTCTCATTTATAAATGGGGTTTCTAATAATTCATAATAACATCAACTTTTTGTCACCATCAAATGGATGTAGAGTTTTCTAGACTACTCAATACTATTATGCTTTAATTTTTTTGTAAATAAAAATAAGTGTGGGCATAGAACTATGATTGTCAAATTACAGGTGATTACATCTAAGATTGGTTTAAGATTAAGAGTAATGAAGGTTGTGTGCCACGTAAATTAAAGTAAAACTGGACCTTTTCCTCAAGGGTCTCAAGGATTTGCCAAGTGAAGCAGAATAAATACCTCTATGTTTACAAGCAACATGAATTAATAGAGAATACTTTTTAAAAGTTGTAAAACTCAGAATGATACTACTTTACTCACAATCATCATTTTAAAATTTGTTTTAGCTTTTGAAACAATCTCAAAGATACAATAAAGTTGCAGGTGTGGTACAAAGAACTTTTTTTTTTTTTTCTCGTTATTTGCAAATAAATTGCCAACCTTAGGCCCAATTATCCCTGAATACTTTGGTGCATATTACCTACAAGTAAGCATACTTTTAACCATAATGCAACCATCAACATT
This sequence comes from Halichoerus grypus, assembly GCF_964656455.1. Lineage (NCBI taxonomy): Eukaryota > Metazoa > Chordata > Mammalia > Carnivora > Phocidae > Halichoerus > Halichoerus grypus. The sequence goes on along the minus strand of NC_135718.1, from coordinate 96,902,832 downwards.
AGGAAATTGGCATTGATATATTACTATCATCTAATCCACAGATCCCAGTCAAGTTTTGCCAGTTGTTCCAATAATGTCCTTTATATTTAGGACATCTTTGAAATCTTGTCATGCTTTCTGTCATCCTTTCCTTGGGCACATGCCCATTTTGTGTTTTATATTATCATTATGTGGGCATATGTCTTATCTTTCAACTGAACTATAAATTCCTTATTAGTAGGATTTTTATATTCCATGTTTAGCATAATGGTTTGTATATAACATTCATAATAATTACTAATTAAAGGGTGACCTGTTTTTGTTCTTGGTATGGTTTTATAATTGAGGGAGGTGAAAATTGTTTATATCACCGTATTTCAAATACTGTACTTTTTTGAAAGATCAGTGTAAATATGATGATTTCAGAAATATTTCTTCAAAGATTCAGAATTACTATGTAAATAGTTAACCATTACTATTCCAGAAATATTTCATTAGATTATGTGTGATTTTTCAAAGGTAGTTTGAATTAAAATAGGAACATTCTGTTGTAGGGCAAACTGAGCATGTTTGTTTCCTTCATGTTGATGTAATTTTGGAGATTATTGCCTCAAGAGCCCCTGGTGGCTAGAGAAATCTTGCCTTTTCTTAGATTACCTTGAATCTTTTGAGTGTCCATCCAGTGGACTGACAAGAAGCTTGGGCTTTCTTTTCTTAGTTGATACTAAATAATACGTACTTCGGTGAACCCAAGATGAACCCAACACCATAGAACCAGTTATAGTTTATTTTTTAGTGCACAGTGCAGATAATTTTTTCTATGTTTCTTAGTTGCTAATAGCCTGTATGTTTACATATGACTGATAAAAATAAAGAAGCATGCTGTATGAATGTACATCTCTGGTGTACCTTGGTGGGGGTCCTTCCTACTTCCTACAGACTCTCCTCAAATTTTACAACAGTATCATGGCTAGATTAAAATATGCCATAGTTTCATTCAGCATGAGATAATATAACCATGTTTTTAATACTCTGTCCCTCCTGTCCTACTCCAAATCACACAAGGGCATACCCAGAAGAAGTTGTAGTTCTAACTACATGAAACCAATGAGTTTACTATTCCATAGGGGACTGGGATTCTACCTATTTTCGTCTACAGTATATTCGTTAGGGGCAGCCCAGCAACCCATGTAACTCTAATAGAAGTTTTATATCTTCTAGATGCTATTTAATGGTGTTGAATGAATGAATGAAGGAATGAATGAATGAACTCTTTGAAACAGAAGCTCAGCACAGTAAAATATTCAGTTTATTTATCATGCCAGCTCCCTTCCTTGCACACTCCCGGCTTCTAATTCACCTATACATGGAGATTAAGCCATCTGATTAATATGCACCAATTTGTCTTCATTTCTCACTACCACCTTCTCTTTATCTAAACAAATTCTAGGAATACCTTTGTGTCCTCTTATGTTCCAACCAGTGAGCTGTTCTCATTCTGTACTTGTTTCCTCCCCCAGCTCTCCTTTGTCAAAGCATGCTCAGATGTCCCTCAGATTTAAAAGAAAGATAATTTACTCTCCTTATTTATTTATTCATTAAATATTCATTATTTATTTCATTAAAAATATTTACATATTTTTATGTAAATGTCAAGCACTGGTGCTATGACCAGTACTCAGTAGTAATGGCTTCCGTGCTTTGATTCCTCCAGCTTTCACGATGATGCCTTCCTCTGGTTCATGTACACACACACTCAGAAAGAGAGAGAAGGAAAGAGAGCAGTGCACCCACAGATGGGCTCTGAAAACATGTAATCAGCAGGGAAAGCATCTCTGAGGAAGGGACATTTGGAGTGAAAGTAGGAGTCACCAAAAAAGGAAATGAAAGTGTTCTAAGCAGAGAGAACAGTGTGTGCCAAGATTTGGGAGCATGAAAGAGGAGTAAGCCCAGTGGGGAGAAGAAAGTATGTGTGAGTAAATAGCTCAGGAAGGAATGGGCAGGAGGAGAGATGTGGAAGCAGGCAGTGGCTAGGTTTAGCTAGGGATTTTAGGACTTGAAGAGAATTGTGGAATTTAAAATTTTTCCCTTTAATTCTGTCAATTTTGCATCCTATATTTGGAGGCTTTCTTATTAGACCCATACACACTTAGATGTATCTTTCTGTTGAAGGTTGCATTTATCATTATGAAATTCTTTCCTCTGGTAATACTTGGTCTTGAAGTTTATTTTAACTGATACTTAAATAGCCATTCTACCATTCTGATACTTACTGTTTGCATGGGTTTTCTTGTTCTATCCATGTACTTCCAACTTACCTTTGTCTTTATGTTAGAATCGCTTATGTTAGAATGTCTTGTAGGTAGTATATATGTTGGTCTTGCTTTTTTATCCACTCTGGTAGTCTTTTCCTTCTTGGAACATTTAAATTGTTAACATTTAACATAATTATTGTTATGTTTGGATTTAGGTCTGTAATTTTTTGTTTGTCCCTCGGCTGTTGTCCTCTGTCCTATATGTGTGTATGCATATATATATATTTAACTTGCTGCTCTAGGAATTACAATATACATCCCTAACCTTTGACACTCTATTTACCCAGAGTAAACATTATAAAATGTAGAAACCTCGATGATACCATATAGGGCTTTTTATTGTCTCTCCTACATATTTAGTGTTTTAGTTGTCATACGAGTAACGCTTACGGGATATGTACAACTCCATGAGACACTGGCGTAATTTTTGTTTTAAATGGTAATATATATTTAAGGACCTTAAATATAGTCTTTCATATTTACTTACATTTTCAACATTTCTGAGACTCTCCCTTTGTTTTTTGGTTTTTTTTGGTGGTAAGAACATTTAACATGAGTCCTCACCTTTTAACAGATTGTTAGTTGTACAACATGCTATTGTTATCTATAGAAACAATGTTGTATGGCACATTTCTGGAATTTTTTTCATCTTGCATAAATGAAATTTTATATATGTTGATTAGGAACTCCCCGTTTTCCAGTGCCCTCAGCCCCTGGCAACCGCCATTCTGTTATTTTCTTCTTTGATACCTCATGTATTTGTTGTTTGATGTCAGCCTTATTTAACTTAGCATCATACCATCAAGGTCCATCCATGTTGTCACATATTGTAGGATTTCCTTCATTGTTAAAGGCTGAATATTTTCCACTGTATATATGTATATATCATATTTTTTAAACTCTATTCTTCCATCAGTGGACATTTGTTTTCATATCTTGGCTATTGCGAATAGTACTACAATGAACATAGGAGTGCACCATCTCTTTTGAGAACCCAATTTCAATTCTTTAAGATTCCTGGATTATATGGTAGTCTATTTTTAAGTTTTTGAGGGCCTACCATACTGCTTTTCATAGCAGCCATACAATTTTGCATCCCAACTGACAGTATACAATAGTTTCAGTTTCTCCACATCCTCATTAACACTTACTGTCCTTGTGTTTTGTTTTGTTTTTTGTTTGTTTGTTTTGGTAATAGCCATCCTAACAGGTGTGAGATAATACCTCATTATGGTTTTGATTTGCATTTTTCTAATAACTGGTGATATCGTGCATCTTTTCATATACCTCTTGGCTATTTGTATGTCTAATTGGGAAAAATGTCTATTCAAGTCTTTAGCCTTTTTTTTTTTTTTTTAGCGTGAGCATGAGAAAGTGAGAGAGTGCGTGCAAGCAGGGGGAGAGGGAGAGAGAGAATCTTAAGCAGAGATCATGAGCCAAAATCAAGAGTCAGACGCTTAACCGACTGAGCCACCCAGGTGCCCCAACCTATTTTTTAATCATGTTATTAGTTTTTTTTTTTTTGCTATTGAGTTACTGGAGTTCCTTATATATTTTGAAAATCAATCCTATATCAGATACATGGTTTGCCAATATTGTAGTCCCACTTGTTTGTTTTTGTATCTGTTTGCTGTGCTTTTGGTGTCATATCCTCAATATCCTTGCCAAGACCAATGTCATGAATCTTTTCCCTATGGGTTCTAGGAGTTTTATAGTTTCCAATCTTACATTTAAGTCTCTGGCTCATTTTGAGTTGATTTTTGTGTATGGTATAAGAGTCCAATTTCATTCTTTTGCATGTGGATATCCCATTTTCCGACACCATTTGCTGAAGAGGCTGTCTTTCTCTATTGTGTATTCTTGGCACCCTGGTTGACGATCAATTGACTGTATATTTATAGATTTATTTCTGTGCTCTCTGTTCCATTGCTCTATATATGTCTTTATGCCAGTATCATATTGTCTTAATTACTGTAGCTTTGTAATATAATTTGAAATTAGGAAGTGTGATGCGTCTAGATTTGTTCTTTTTCAGAATTGTTTTATCTGATTGGGGCCTTTTATTGTTCCAAATGAATTTTAGATTTGTTTTTCCTATTTTTGTTCAAAAAAAAAAGAGCAGTTGGGATTTTGCATTGAATCTGTAGATGGCTTTGGGCAGTATTAACATCTCAACAATATTTAGTCTTCTAATCCATGAACATAGAATGTGTCATCCTTACTTTCTTTCATCCTATTTGTGTTATCCTTACTTTCTTTCATCAATGCTTTATAGTTTTCAGTGTACAAGTCTTTCAATTTCTTAATTAAGTTTATGCCTAAATATTTTATTCTTTTTGATGTTATTATAGATAGAATTATTTTCTTAATTTCCTTTTCAGATAGTTCATCATTAGTGTAGAGAAACACAACTGATGTTTTTGCATGTTGATTTTGTGTCCTTTGGATGTTTGGTAGATGGGGCTCCTGGGTGGCTCAGTCAGTTAAGCATCCGAATCTTGATTTCAGCTTAGGTCATGATCTCAGGGTTGTAAGATCGAACCCTGCGTTGGGCTCTGTGCTCAGCAGGGAGTTTGCTTGAGATTCTCTCTCTCTAAAAATAAATATATAAATCTTTAAAAATAAATAAATAAATGTTTGGTAGAATTTGCCACTGAAGCCATCTGGTCCTGGGCTTTTATTTGTTGGGAGATTTTTGATTACCGATTCATTCTCCTTAGTTATTATAGGTCTGTTCAGACTTTCTTTTTCTTTTTGATTCAGCCTTAGTAGGTTGTATATTCCTAGGAACTTATCTGTTTTTTCCTAAGTTACCCATTTTGTTGGCTTACAATTTTTCGTAGTAGTCTCATGATCCTTTTTATTTTTGTGGCATCTGTTGTGGTGTCTTCTTTTTAATTTCTGGTTGTATTTATTTGAGTCTTCTCTTTTTTTCTTGGTTATTCTAGCTAAAGGTTTGTTAATTTGGTTACCTTTTAAAAAATCTCTTAGTTTCACTGATTTTTTTTTCTATTGTTTCTATAGTCTCTATTTTATTTCTGCTCTAATTTTTATTATTTCTCTTTTTCTTCTAACTTTGGATGTAGTTTGTTCTTTTGTAGTTTGTTCCTTGAGGTGTAAAGTTAGGTTGCTTATTTCTTCTTCTTCTTTTTTTTAGTGTCTGAAATATTTTTTTTTTTTTTCTCTTTGGGGCATTCTTCTTCTTCTTATTATTATGATGTAGTGTTCAACAAGTCATTAGTTGCGTATAACACCCAGTGCTCATCACAAGATGGAAGCTGGTGTTTTGAGAAACTGCTGGAAAAGTTGGGATGCTGTATGTATGGTCCAACTCCTTCACTCCTCAGAGAGGTGCTGGGAGGTGGAATTTATTGCCTGCTTGTTCTGTGCTGAGCCAGGGGAAGTAGCTCTGGCAAGGACCTGCATGCTTTTCAAACTACTACTTGTTCCATGAACCCTGCATGGGACTAGTGAATGCTGCTGTCTGAGACAGGTGAGTTAGAAGTCAATCTCTTTGGTAATAGCCAGAAAAGTTGTGATGCTAGATGTCTAGTCCAACTCCTTCTCTACTTCTTAGTGAGAGCTGGGAGCTGGAGTTCGCTGCTCCTTCTCTGTGCCCTGGGCCAGAAGGAGGACCTACGTCAAGTGCCTGTACTCTCATTCAAACTGTTGCTACTCTGTAGCCCCCATAGGTAGCAGTGAATGTTGGACTCTGTCACTTCTCAGAGACAAGTGAGTTAGAAGCTAGACCCTTGGGTAGTAACCAGAAAAAAACAGTTACTCTCTGTGCAGTCCAAAATCCTTACTCCTCAGGGAGAAGATGGATGATGGGGGTTGTCTCCCATTTGTATGGCACTGTGCCAGTGGTGGAGATTATGATAAGAGTGTGTCTCAACTTTTCCTATCAGTTTCAATATGGGTTGCTTCATACTTGCCCAGGGTGCAGGAGTCTCTCATCTAGTTTCTGGATTTCTCACAAAGTGAATTGATAAATGTGTCATTGTTATTGTGGTTTTTGTTGAATCTGTGTCCATGTGGGGAAGAAGAGTCCGCAGCCTCTTATTCGAGCATCTTGCTAACATTACTCCCTCATCCTTTGTTCTTAAAGATCAGGTTTCCCTCTAGTAAAAGTTCCCTTCAGCCTGAGGAAGTGTGTTTAATATTCTTTGGGTGAAGATCTTTCCATAGTGAGTTCTTATTTTCTTTTATCTTAGAATGTCTTTATTGACTTTCATTTCTGAATGACATTTTCATTGGATATAGAAATCTGAGTTGACATTTCTTTCTTTGTGCCTAATAAACATATTCTGTTTACCCCTGGCCTCTACTGTTTCTCATGGTAACATTAAGACATGTCTAGGTATTGTTTTCTTTCTGTTTATTGTGATTGAGTTTGATGAACATCTTGATTCTGTATATTTGTGTTTCATCACATTTGGAAGATTTTCTACCTTCCATCATTCAACTCTCAAATATTCTTTCTATCCTATTCTCTCAATCCTCTCCTTTTGAGTTTCCAATTACACATATTTTAGACCTTTGGATATTTTCACAATGGTCCCTGCAACTCTGTTCATTTGTTTTCCAATATTTTCTTCTCTCTGTTCATTATATTGGATGCTTTCACTGACTTTTTCCTCTGTCATCTTTATTTCAACCCATTCAATAAAAAAGTTTTATTTTCAATATTGCAATTTTCTTTTTTAGAATTTTCATTTGGTTACTTTTTTAATAAGTAAAGTTCTATTTTTTGTGATTATTTTTGACATTCCTTATCTTTTTACTCATTTTTAATATTTTTTTTACGTAATGGAACATAGTTATAACAGTTGATTTAAAATCTTGTCTGATAACTTGAACATCTGAATCACTGGTGTTGGCATCTGCAGGTTTTATTTTCCTTTTTGAGGTGGTCATATTTTCCTGACTTTTTTATATATAGAAAATTTTGTTTTGTATCTTGGACAACATAATGTATTTTTTATATGTGTAATTGTACTTAATTATTTTCTTTTCTGAACAAAACTTAACATTTAAATGAATTTAGTACTCTACAATTTGGTTTTTGTTCAAAAAGAAATTTATTCATTTTTGGATGCATGTGTTCCCCAGTATTGTGTTTTCTAAACTAGATTAAGTGAAATGCTATTGTTCTTCTAGGTCGTGATGAACAAAGTGTTGCATAATCAAATAAGTTGAGGGAATCGTTAACTTAAAAATAAAACTGTATAGTCATAATATATGCCTAATTAAATGGTAAACTTCAGATGGGGAGGCATTTTTAATTGAATCCTTCCTTCAATCAAATTTGTTTTGTTTTGTTTTGTTTTCTTTCAAGACCTTCAATCAAATTAACATAGTGAGGACAATTTAGTATTTTGTAGTTTGGGAAATGTTACCATAATGCAGTTGAACAGTAAACCCAGACCTTCAGAAATATGTCTATTATGTAATTCCAAGGAAGTATCTATTATGTAGTTATAACTTAATATTGTTACTATCTTACTTATTAAAAAATAATTGAATATGTAGCCCTTTTATGTGTTTTTTTCCACTTACAGTTCTTACTGTAGGAATTATTGCATGAAAATGTCATTTTAGAATTTTAGGATATTTATAATAATTGGATATAAATAGTCATTATAAGAAGTCAGTATAATTATTTTAAAGACCTCAAATGTAGGGTTTTCTAGAATAGATGCATGTATAATGTTTAAACTATTTTGTGCTATGGAGAAAAAAAATCAATTTGAGGAGAATGGTGATTGCTCAGGCTGGTGGGTACAATTTAAAATATTATTATCTAAAGATGACATTTTAAGTAGGAATTGCAGATGAGGAAGAAAAGCCATGTGGGTGTCTGGCGATGGTGTCAGCCTAAGGTGTGAAGAGGTCTGATGTATTCAAGGAACAGCGGGACGGCTCAAATGAAATGGGAGGGGAGTATAGTCAGAGATAATCAAGGATGTATTGAGGGGACCAGCTCCTCTAGGGCACTATAGGCCTTTGTAAGATTTTGACTTTTATTCTGAGCAAAATGGGACTTTAATACACACAGAGTTTTAATCAGAGGATTCACATTTTAGAAGGAAACTTTTGACTACTGAAGAATAGATTATGGGGAGCCAAGAGGAAATGTCAGACACTGTTAGGAGGTAAGAGACGATAATGACTTGGACCATAGTAGAAATAGTGGAGCTGACGAGGAGTGGTCAGATTCTGGAAATATTTTGAAGAATAAGTCAACAGAATTTGCTGATGATTTGGATAAAGACTATGGGAAAGAGGAATCAAGGGTGATCTCAAGAAATTTGGCCCAGGCAATAGAAACAGTAGGGTTGCCATTAACTGATATGTGAAAGTGCTTTGGCTGAGGATAGGGAAATAAGAATTCTATCTTGGTCCTGTTAGGTTTGAGTTGTCTAGTCATTCATACAAAGGGGATGAATGAAATTCTTGAAATTCATTGAATTTCATTCAATTCATTGAAAGGGGAGCTCTCTCACTGAGGCTGGGGTGCAATCTCCCTGGAGAAGGTATCACTGCAGCTCACTGGTTTGCCTGGGTCATGGCTGGTCCCCAGTCTCTGGGCGAGCAGGAAACAAATTTCTGGGTGGCAGGTGAGCCCTAGCTGGTCAGCAGACATGCAGGAGTCAGGACGCTGTAGAGGACATGAAGCCCGGTGTGTACAGTGTCTGTGTTGAGAGAGCCCAGGAAACAAATCTCAGGTCACAGGTGAGCCCTGGCTAGTGCAGGTGCATATAGTGCATGGTATCCACATCAGGCGTGAAGAGGTCAACAGGCCTACGTGGCATGAGGTTCTGCACTCTGGTGTGAGGCTGCAGTTTGGGCAGAGGATCCCCAGGTGTCCTCACACACCTGTACTGCTGATTACCTGTGCAGCAGGAGGAAGAAAAGGCAAAGGCCTGTATGCTAGAGTCAGGAAGAGGAGCCCCCTGCCTCCTGCAGTATCCCTCCAGTGCTTCCTACCTGCAAAGGTTAACATTGTGCTCACTGCGTATGAACTGAGCCTTGCTCATATGAAGGTGTCTCCAGAGGGAAAAAGTGATACGTTCATGCTTGTACTTGGCTTGAGTTCTCCTTGGAAATCTTTCAGACTTTATTGTGTTAATAATTGTAATTATTAATCTCAGATCCGAAACAGTGTTTGAAAAGGTGTTTGGATAGAGTTTTAGTTTTTCCTTAGTAGTTTCATAGTGATATTTGAGGGGACATTTAAATTTTATGTATAAAAAATAAATTAATGTTTAAACTCATGTTTTGTTATTAAATATGAGGAATAATCTTATTTACCATTCCACTAATTATCCTAGAGGACAAAAAACATAGCGAACCTGAATCCTTTCCCATAAATACATGCTTTCTTTTTGCCAGATGCTTAAATGTCATCGGACTGTTTTAAAGTAGTTCTATTTGATCTCTGTGAAACAGATGGAAGTATTTGTTATACAAACCTTATTTAGAATGTAATCTTTTTTCTCCCCTCATTGCATATGTTTGGCAGTCAGCTTTCTCTTCTAGATGTGAATGAATTTTGGGCAGTCTCCAAATCTAAACACACCCTAATTTCAAAAACCACAATCCTGAGGGCCCAATTCCTGTTTACTGAGGAATTAAAACCTAGTGAAACCACATAGTTACTAAATACAGTACATCCTACTGAGTTTTTTAAAACAAAAATCTTTATAGTTTATTTGGGGTTAGTGACTATCATTGAGTTCAGAGAGTAAAGGCCCTTCATAAGCAGTATATAATATTTACAGTTGGTTAAAAATATCTATTGCTCCCAATTCTTAACATATCCTCCTTATGTGGCTAGGTGAGTTTGCAAGTTAGGTGGAAAGTGATGGACTGTGGAAAGCGGGTGGAGGAGTAGTTAAGGTGGAGTCCTTATTTTTTCTTTAGCGTTTTGAATGATTAACATCAAGCCAAAAATGTGTCTGTAAAAATGTCCCTGTGTAAATATCAATTGAATTGTTTTTTTTCCAGATAATGGTTCGATTTTTCCTTTATTTCATATTCAAGAAATGTTACTGTTAAATATTAAAACCAAGCCAATCCCTGAAGTGAATCCTATTAGAAGTTCAGGTGAAGAAAAAATATAAAATATATAGGAAAAGCAAAAAAAAATCCCACACCGTTTTGTAATTAAACAGCTCTAATCCAATTAGAAGGAGAAAAAAAAAAGCAAGTAGGGTAGAAAGAATTAGAGGTTTAACTTTACACTTCTCAGGATTGGATTTCACAGGCATGCTTTATAGTTTTAGTAATCTTTACTTAGGGTAGTATTGACATACCATAAACTTTAATCTGGAAGAAGGATATAGCACATGTCACATGATATAGCATCCTCAAAAGTGTATACCGTATTACATTAATGAAAATGAATTGGATTAACCATCTGTGTTCCCATAACTTCCTAGAAGTATTTAACTGATTCATGTTTTAAGCAACATTTAATCATTAGTTTCTTCAAACAAATGTGAGAGGAGTATTGGTTTTCTTCACGTAGCTATTTTAAAACCGTACTCTCATATTTCATTGTTTTATTGAGTTGGTTCATGGAATTCCTGCAAGTATGCTCATTTTCAAGTAAAAATGTGCTTAAGGTGAATTTCAGAATTAAAAAGGGAAAGCTTTAGATCTTGAATCACTTACAGATTGACTCTGTAGACTTAATAAAAACCAGAAATTACATTTCTTTTTTGTTCATCTAAGATGTGATAATGCCTCCCAAATCATAACATTATTGACTAACTTCTTGATAGCTATGTTTCTTTTGATGAAGTAACTTTACTCCAGTGAATTCCTTTGGAAAATGAGAGTTAGAATGATTAACACTACTGCATTGGAAAGAAATGATATGGGATTGTTCAGATACATTTTCACTTTATTTTAATATGAGATTTTAATTTGATTGGTGATACTAAAATGTTGACTTATTGGAGAACACTTAATATTTTCATGTTCACTACTGGCTTGTAGAGTTTATGGCTATTTACTATTTGCAGGTAAGTTCTCTGAGTACTTCTCTTCCACTTCACCTTCTTGCAGCAAGTGCCCAGCTGCTTGCCCTCCAGTCACCTGGCCTGTCCCTTTTTCAGAGCCTCCTGGGCCTTCCACTAGAACAGAATGGACAAAACTATTCTTTCAGACAGCAATTTCCTACTGCCATCTCCTCCTAGTGAACGTTTCTGAATCTTCAGTTCTTATTCCTTCCTTCCTGAGGCAGTCTTCCCTATTATAGACTTATAGCAACACATACGTCCTCTGTGGAGCACTTGGCCTATTCCACACCCATACACTGATTATCTTTACTCTCATACTCTCCTATATAATGAAAGTTCTGTGTCTGTTTCTCCCCCTTAGTATTGCATTGCCTTCACACACAGTAAGCGCTACAAAATTTTTTTTTTTTGTAAATAACTGTAAATGTGAATTATAACACTAGCCTTGACAAGTTTTCTTAGATTACAGTTGAACAACATGGGTTTGCACTGCATGGGTCCACTTCTGCATAGAACTTTTTTCAATAAATCCATTGAAAAATGTTTTGGAGACTTGCAACAATTTGAAAAAAACTTGCAGATGAACTGTGTAGCCTAGAAATACTAAAAATTTTAAGAAAAATTGAGATAAAAAGAATACTGTATATACAATACATATAACATATAAAATATGCATTAATTGACTTTATGTTGGGGGTAAGTCTTCCTGTCAAATTAGTAATTAGGTTTTTTGGGATTTAAAGGTGAATTTTTGACTGCATGGGATGTTAGCCCTCAAAACCCTTGTTGTTCAAGGGTCAACTGTATCTTTAAAAATGTTAAGGTTTTGATCATTATTTTAATGATGGTATGTATATCAAGGAAGAAACAGTAACTGTGATCAGATATTCCATAATGTTAATTTGAGGTTCAGCTTTTACTTTTACAATGGAAGCACTCTTACTTTCTTGTCAGTTGTGACAGAAAGCCAAATACCTAATGGTGCGTTACGGAATCTGCTACCACAAATAAAATGTAGTTGCTGAGCTGCTTGGATTGCTGCCTCACACATTTCCCCATTGGTAACCTATTTTCACATCAAGATCATCGTCTTCCTTGTACGTCAATGAAGGAGACAGAAAGAGAGAACTCTGGACCTCCTTCCTGTTTCTGACCTTCCTCCCCCCCCCCCCCCCCCGCCCCACTCATCTTGTTTTAAATGACTAGATCCGCTACAGAAACTAGTCCCTTGAAATTTACCAGGTCACTTCAGAGAGCAGCATTTGCTTTCCAGGTTAACAGTGTTAACACTTACACTTTCCTTTTTGAGTCTCTTTCCTAAGCGAGTTGCCTATCCTGACTGGGCACCTGTTAGAATCTGCCATCAATTTTCTTTCCTACCCGTCTAACGCTTCTTTATTTTAACAAATATTTATAATGTTTCTTTTACCAACATGGAAAGAAATTGATGGATAATACAATCTATCTACATATAGAACTTAAATCATCTAATGTATGCACTATAATATAAAATAGAAGTAGCAAAGTAATCCACAATAGTATTGATCCATTTAATTAGGTAAATGCTCGAAAATGATTGAACTAGAAGATATTATGAAGTAGACAGAAATTTGTCCTTTTATTTATAATACCTTAAATATAGCAGCTAAAAATGGTTTTATCACAACTTAGAGGATTTTATAAAATGGTAAACACTCGGTAAAGTTGAAGTATGTTTTTTTCTTAGATATGCCTTGTGGCTCCATTTCTGAAAAATTCCATGCATAATAATGTGTATATTAAAGTATAGTCTTGAATATTTAAATATTTAAATAATTTATATAAAATAATAGTGTTTATTAATACCCTGAAAAATACTTTATGCTTACATGTTTTGTTTTACAACTTACATTTTTTGTACATGGTACAATTATAGGAAATGCATTGGGTACCTAGTACCCCCCTCCCCCCACAAGAAGAATATTCTTCTGTGGGGCAGATAAAATATGCATAAAAATTTAACTATCATATAAGAATTCATACGTGATGAAATAATAGTTTAACATAAAATATAGTGCACTTTAAGTCCCTCTCCTTAAAAAGGGGAGCAGATCATAAAGGCTGTGATATTTGGGGGAGGGGAGATATGGTATCCATGTGTAGTTAGGAGCCAAACAAAGCCTATATGGAAAAAATAGGGGAAGGATTGTTGTATTATATACGCCAGATTTCACACTTCCCTGAGAAGTTTTGATTCAGCTACTGACCTATTATAAATCACAAGCCTGTCTTCAATAGGTACTGACCTGAAACTATGAATTATCCAAGTTTTCTACTACTTGCAAAGAGAGGAGGAGAGAAGAAAAAGGTTATGCTATTATTGCTGTCCTCAAATTCCTTATAAAAGTAGATAGAGAATAAATCCTTAAGGATTGGGGGAATGACTTGTTTGTTGGCTTAACACGAGCATTGATTCCCTGCTATTTTTTCTTCTATCAAACCTTGTTTGATAATGGACACACTTGTTTGCTTCTCCTTTTATTACAACTTCTTTTGTCCCTCTGGAGGTCTCCCCTCAGAACATGAATTGCATAGCCTTGTGTGTGGTGTCAAATTGTTTATAAGCACCCCGTCTATTACAAGAACCCTGTCTATCCACCAGCCATTGTTTTTTATATAAATCTTATTCCATGATCTGCCTCTTGTTTCTCTCTTTGAGAACATTAACAAACCTCTTAGCTTGGTAGGGTAGAGAAAGTATTTTTTGCACATTCGCTCTTTAATAACTCTTCAGCTCTCCTGAGGGGACAGTCTCTTCTGATACACATATACTAAACATTTCCCAGTATTTTTCCATGACGGTAGGCAGGCATTAGAAAAATGGTGCAGTTGGCTAGCAACATGATACACTTTTCCAACGTAATGCCATAAATGTTCACTATACCTGCTTTAAATCCCTTTATTCTATTGATGTTACAGGAATGTACTTATGAGTAGGAATATTATAGTTTATGTAGAAGACTTTCAGGTTTGGCCTGTGTTTGGTCATATAAAGTAGAAAGCTTTCAGTGGTAGCACACATTGATTGTTTTAAGTGCCTGCAAAGAGCCTTGGTTAATACTAAAGCTGGGTCATGACTTGAAATTATGCATGACAGGAATAACATTTGATGGTTTTGATATATTAGCTTCAGAGGGTCATCAGCCTTCCCTCCTTGTTGCCCATGATTGCAACAACTAAAATTTAACTGGGCAATAAATTTATTAAGGGAATAAATAGTCAACTCTTTTAATAAAACTCTTATCATATTTCCCTTCACTAAACTTATTTAGGAAGCTGAATGATTCCAGATGGCATTTCTTGTGTAGTTGGCTCAGAATTTCTTGTTTACTCACATATTTGCCAATATATGGTTAAGTGTTCAAGGTTTTCAGGTCTCTGAAGAGCCGTTCAGCCTTTAGACATACAACTTTAGATTGCTATGTGTATATGGCAACCATTTTGCAAATTGCCCTCAGCCCTTGGTATTTAAAGATATCCCAGTTTATTGTACCTGAGGAAGAAAGATCTGTGAGGCTGTAATATGTGTCTGTTGACTATAGAAAGTGTATCTCTTAAAAAGTTCAAGATTAGAGAAAGTATGAGTCAACAAATAGTATACAGACCACCCATAAACTGTTGAATGTGTAATATGCAAAAGTATATTTTAAGTGGTCATTTAATAATGCAGAAGCATTTCCCCTTACAATTCCCGAGAAGTCCTTAGTCCATTCCATAATTGAAATAAAATGAGAAAACCTAACAATCAGATGGATGGTTGTTAGATCAGATGGTTGATGCTAAATATGAACCAGAATAATTAGAGGCTACAATTCTGTGGAAAGAGCAGGATAGTTGCTAAAGAGGCAACAATTATTTACTGATGAGGGACCTGGGATAATTGTCATAGTGGGGCGATAGTGTTCGGGGTTGTTCTTAAATGTTGGATGGCATTGTGCTTGAGAGAAGAGATGAGAGGTTGTTCTCAGCAGATGGAGCAGTTTGATCAAAGGCTTAGACGTGGAAAACTGTAATGTATCTGGGGTAAGGAATTCTGTGTTGCTGGAAAATAGTACAATAGGGGAATTAGAGCTGGAGTTGGGGCAGGTGTTAAAACTGACAGGCATGGATGTGGTCAGATGCTCTGGGGAGGCAGTGAGATTGAAGAGGGAAACATTTGTTTCTGAGTCTTCAGAGATGAACTAAATAGGAAGTGTTGCCTAACTGGATGTGGGAGGGGAAGGATTGGAACTAGGTTTCCTTCTTGGGTATTTGAGAGGATGGTCATAAGCCAACATTAGGGTACCTGAAGGATGTACAGACTTGGGAATATAAAGGAACAGTTCATCAGTGGGTCATGTTGAGTTTTTAAGATTTCATTTTGAAATAATTATAGTTTCAAAGGACATAGCAAAAAAATACATAGAGGCCCTATATAGCCTTCACCTAGTTTTTCCCAATGTAACAACTTAAAATCATAGTACAGTGTTAAAACCTGGAAATTGACATTGATATGATCCATAGACATTTTTTGGATTTCACTGGTTTCACATGCACTCCTATATATGCGTGTGTGTGCAGTTGCTTGTGTGTGTGTGCACATGTATATGGACATAGTCCATGCAGTCTTATCACATGTTGGTTCATATAGCCATCACTATAATCAGGATGTAGAATTGTTCTACCTCTACAAAGATCCCTGATGCCATCCTTTTACTATCCATACTATCCATACTATCCAACTTCCCTTTTCCCATTCCTAATCCGTTTTCCATCTCTGTAATTTCATCATTTTGTGAATGCTATATAAATGGAATCATATGGTATATAACCTTTTCATATTAGGTTTTTTCACTCATAATTCCCTTAAGATCCATCCAAGTGTTGAGTGTATCAAAAGCTCATTTTTTTCCATTGCTGAGTAGTATTCCATGGTATGAATGTACCAATGTGTTTCATTCTTTGAAGGATTGTTTTCAGTTTTTGTCCATTACAAATAAAATTGTTATGAACATTCATGTACATTAAATTCTTTTGTGTGTAGATTTAAGTTTCTTTTCTTTGTAATAAATGCTCAGGAGTGCAATACAGTTTTGTATGTTAAATGTGTGTTTAGTTTTTTATGAAACTGCTAAACTATTTTATAGAATGGCTGTTCTGTTTTATATTCTCAGCAGCAATATATAAAAGATCCAGTTTTGCTGCATCCTTGCTTGGTACAAGTCACTATTCATTCTAGCTGTTCTAGTAGATGTGTAGTGATATTTCATTGTGATTTTAATTTGCATTTTCCTAATGGAAAATGATGTTGAACATCTTTTCATGTGTTTATTTTTCTTCTGCGTATTCTCTTCGGTGAAATATCTGTTTATGTCTTTTGCCCATTTTCTAGTTAGATTGTGATGCTCACTAACACCACCTTTAACCACTTCATTCTACCTCATTCCTGCTGGGTGGGGGATGGAAGTTCAGCTGTCATCTGGGCCCCCCAGACACCAGGATAGGAGGATGTTGGGTGGAAGCAGACTGCTGAATAGTATTGCCTCCCACTAAGTACCTTCACCTTATTGCTGACACATTGGGTGGAAGATCAGTTCTCCACTTGCAACACTGATTCCATGAAGGGTCAGTTTTTCCTTTGGTGTTTGGCTACAGTAGGACTGTTAAGAGAAAAGTATTCTGTTTTGCTAGATCATGTTTCCTAGGAATAGGTTTTTCTAAAACCTATTTTTTAAGCTGTGTCTGCTGGTAGTTCCAGGTTCCTGGCTTCTCTAATACCCCATCTGGGCTGAATGGATGGGAGAGAAAACCTAGGGAGCTCACACCATTCTTTGAGTTGTGACGAGGCTGCCCACCTGGCCTGCCTTCCATTTTTGAAATCTTCCTCTGTTTGTTCGTGGAATTGGGATTTTTAGTTGCAAAAGGACTGTTAGCAGTGTAATGACTTCATTTTGACCCTCATGTTGATTTTTTAAAGATCTGGGACCCCTCAGTAGGTAGCCTGGGGCTCAATAGAGCTTTCTGAAGAAATAGAGGGCCACTGACATCAGGAGGTGATGGATGAGCCACTCTTTCTTTGAATCTTGGTGCCTGTACTTACTAGTTGAGACTTTAAAATAAAGACTCCACTTTCTCATCATAAAAATGGGGATGACACTGTTGATGATGATGATGCCTATCTCTAGGGCCCTGTAAGGATTGTATTAGATTATGCACATAAAATACTTGGAAGATTTGCCTGACAAATATTAAGTACTCAATAAATATCAGCTCTTGTTTTATCTGCAGACAAAACTGGCTCTGAGAAGGTCCTCCTTGAGCTTAGTGAGAGTGATTTAAATAAAATTAAAGCTAGTTTGCAGGGACTCAAAAACCAAATAAAAGATGAGGAAAGAAGTCAGTATGCCTTCAAGATACTGTGTTGGAAAAGTAGGGGAGGAGATAGAGGGTTGTGGAGGGATTCAGGGATGTGGTTGGTCAAGAGAGAAGTAAGTTTGAGATTTAGATAGAAAAAAAGAGAGGACTTTTTTTTTTTTTTCCAAATAAATTTGAACATGGACCTGGACTGAGGGGAGGGGGGTTAGTAAACAGAGGGAGATGGATATGGTAGGAAATGGATAGGTAAATTATATAGAAAGGGTAAGGATGCTGATGGTGCTGGGCTAACAGCACACATAAAGGAAAGACAACTTTATTCCTTGGAGACTGGGCACACTCTTCCTTCTACTACCATCCAGTATAGACCAGATACCTGGCTGTTATCATTGATGTTACCAAATATCCTGACCTCTACTTCTCCAAAAGCAGTCACTGGAAGTATAACCCACTATTTTAGTTCCTGTTAGCTGTTGTTTCTATTGCAGAAAGGAGAGACACCGAAGAAAAAACTGAGACTGAATGAGGAGATAGGATGGTAGGAAGAAATGAGGGAATTTGGAGGAATTTATATATTTAAAAACTCCATTCATTCATTTATTATTATTTCATCAGGTAATTATTAAATGTCTGCTTTATTGCAGGCATGTGCTGTCTTACAGTGATGAATAAAAATAGACATTATCCTTGTGCTTATGGAGCTTTCTTTCTTTTTTTAAAAATTTTTTCTTGTTATGTGATGAATAAAAATAGACATTATCCTTGTGCTTATGGAGCTTTCTTTCTTTTTTTAAAAATTTTTTCTTGTTATGTTAATCACCATACATTACATCATTAGTTTTTGATGTAGTTTTCCATGATTCATTGTTTGTGTATAACACCCAGTGCTCCATGCAGAACGTGCCCTCCTCAGTACCCATCACCAGGCTAACCCATCCTCCCACCCTCTTCCCTTCTAGAACCCCTCCTCTCTAGAACCCTCAGTTTGTTTTTCAGAGTCCATCGTCTCTCATTGTTCGTCTCCCCCTCTGATATCCCCCCCTGCATTCTTCCCTTCCTGCTATCTTCTTCTTCTTTTTTTTTTTTTTAACATATATTGTATTATTTGTTTCAGAGGTACAGATCTGTGATTCAACAGTATTGCATAATTCACAGTGCTCACCATAGCACATACCCTCCCCAATGTCTATCACCCAGCCACCCCATCCCTCCCACCTCCCCCCACTCCAGCAACCCTCAGTTTGTTTCCTGAGATTAAGAATTCCTCATATCAGTGAGGTCATATGATACATGTCTTTCTCTGATTGACTTATTTCGCTCAGCATAACACCCTCCAGTTCCATCCACGTTGTTGCAAATGGCAAGATCTCATTCCTTTTGATGGCTGCATAATATTCCATTATATATATATACCACCTCTTCTTTATCCATTCATCTGTCGATGGACATCTTGGCTCTTTCCACAGTTTGGCTATTGTGGACATTGCTGCAATAAACATCGGGGTGTGCGTACCCCTTCGGATCCCTACATTTGTATCTTTGGGGTAAATACCCAGTAGTACAATGGCTGGATCGTATGCTAGCTCTATTTTCAACTTTTTGAGGAACCTCTATACTGTTTTCCAGAGTGGCTGCACCAGCTTGCATTTCCACCAACAGTGTAGGAGGGTTCCCCTTTCTCCGCATCCCCGCCAACATCTGTCGTTTCCTGACTTGTTAATTTTAGCCATTCTGACTGGTGTGAGGTAGTATCTCATTGAGGTTTTGATTTGGATTTCCCTGATGCTGAGCGATGTTGAGCACTTTTTCATGTGTCTGTTGGCCATTTGGATGTCTTCTTTGGAAAAATGTCTGTTCATGTCTTCTGCCCATTTCTTGATTGGATCATTTGTTCTTTGGGTGTTGAGTTTAAGAAGTTCTTTATAGATTTTGGATACTAGCCCTTTATCTGATATGTCATTTGCAAATATCTTCTCCCATTCTGTCGGTTGTCTTTTGGCTTTGTTGACTGTTTCTTTTGCTGTGCAAAAGCTTTTTATCTTGATGAAGTCCCAATAGTTCATTTTTGCCCTTGCTTCCCTTGCCTTTGGCTATGTTTTAGGAAGAAGTTGCTGTGGCTAAGGTCGAAGAGGTTGCTGCCTGTGTTCTCCTTTAGGATGCTGATGGACTCCTGTCTCACATTGAGGTCTTTCAACCATTTGGAGTCTATTTTTGTGTGTGGTGTAAGGAAATGGTCCAGTGTCATTCTTCTGCATGTGGCTGTCCAATTTTCCCAACACCATTTGTTGAAGAGACTGTCTTTTTTCCATTGGACATTCTTTCCTGCTTTGTCGAAGATGAGTTGACCATAGAGTTGAGGGTCCATTTCTGGGCTCTCTATTCTGTTCCATTGATCTATGTGTCTGTTTTTGTGCCAGTACCATACTATCTTGATGATGACAGCTTTGTAATAGAGCTGGAAGTCCGGAATTGTGATGCCGCTAGCTTTGCTTTTCCTTTTCAACATTCCTCTGGCTATTTGGGGTCTTTTCTGGTTCCATACAAATTTTAGAATTATTTGTTCTAGTTCTTTGAAAAAAGTGGATGGTATTTTGATGGGGATTGCATTGAATGTGTAGATTGCTCTAAGTAGCATTGACATCTTCACAATATTTGTTCTTCCAATCCATGAGCATGGAACGTTTTTCCATTTCTTTGTGTCTTCCTCAATTTCTTTCATGAGTATTTTATAGTTTTCTGAGTACAGATCCTTTACCTCTTTGGTTAGATTTATTCCCAGGTATCTTATGGTTTTGGGTGCAATTGTAAATGGGATTGACTCCTTAATTTCTCTTTCTTCTGTCTTGTTGTTGGTGTATAGGAATGCCACTGATTTCTGTGCATTGATTTTTATAACCTGTCACTTTACTGAATTTCTGTATGAGTTCTAGCAGTTTTGGGGTGGAGTCTTTTGGGTTTTCCGCATAAAGTATCATATCATCTGCAAAGAGTGAGAGTTTGACTTCTTCTTTGCTGATTTGGATGCCTTTGATTTCTTTTTGTTGTCTGATTGCTGTGGCTAGGACTTCTAATACTATGTTGAGTAGCAGTGGTGATAGTGGACATCCCTGCCGCGTTCCTGACCTTAGGGGGAAGCTCTCAGTTTTTCCCCATTGAGAATGATATTCGCTGTGGGTTTTTCATAGATGGCTTTTAGGATATTGAGGTACATACCCTCTATCCCTATACTCTGAAGAGTTTTGATCAAGAAACAATGCTGTACTTTGTCAAATGCTTTTTCTGCATCGAGAGGATCATATGATTCTCGTTCTTTCTTTTGTTAATGTATTGTATCACGTTGATTGATTTGCGGATGTTGAACCAACCTTGCAGCCCAGGGATAAATCCCACTTGGTCGTGGTGAATAATCCTTTTAATGTACTGTTGGATCCTATTGGCTAGTATTTTGGTGAGAATTTTTGCATCCATGTTCATCAAGGATATTGGTCTGTAATTCTCCTTTTTGATGGGGTCTTTGTCTGGTTTGGGGATCAAGGTAATGGTGGCCTCATAAAATGAGTTTGGAAGTTTTCCTTCCATTTCTATTTTTTGGAACAGTTTCAGAAGAATAGGTATTAATTCTTCTTTAAATGTTTGGTAGAAGTCCCCTGGGAAGCCATCTGGCCCTGGGCTTTTGTTTGTTGGGAGATTTTTGATGACTGCTTCAATTTTCTTAGTGGTTATAGGTCTGTTCAGGTTTTCTATTTCTTCCTGATTCAGTTTTGGTAGTCGATACATCTCTAGGAATGCATCCATTTCTTCCAGGTTATCTAATTTGCTGGCATAGAGCTGCTCATAATATGTTCTTATAATTGTTTGTATTTCTTTGGTGTTGGTTGTGATCTCTCCTCTTTCCTTCATGATTTTGTTGATTTGGGTCATTTCTCTTTTCTTTTTGATAAGTCTGGCCAGGGGTTTATCAATCTTGTTTATTCTTTCAAAGAACCAGCTCCTAGTTTCGTTGATCTGTTCTACTGTTCTTTTGGTTTCTATTTCATGGATTTCTGCTCTGATCTTTATTATTTCTCTTCTCCTACTGGGTTTAGGCTTTATTTGCTGTTCTTTCTCCAGCTCCTTTAGGTGTAGGATTAGGTTGTGTATTTGAGACCTTTCTTGTTTCTTGAGAAAGGCTTGTATTGCTATATACTTAGCTATTAAGACTGCCTTTGCTGTATCCCAAAGATTTTGAACAGTTGTGTTTTCATTTTCATTGGTTTCCATGGATTTTTTAAATTCTTCCTTAATTTCCTGGTTGACCCATTCATTCTTTAGTAGGATGCTCTTTAGCCTCCATGTATTTGAGTTCTTTCTGACTTTCCTCTTGTGATTGAGTTCTAGTTTCAAAGCATTGTGGTCTGAAAATAGGCAGGGAATGATCCCAATCTTTTGGTACCAGTTGAGACCTGATTTGTGACCTAGGATGTGATCTATTCTGGAAAATGTTCCATGGGCACTAGAGAAGAATATGTATTCTGTTGCTTTGGGATGGAATGTTCTGAATAGATCTGTGAAGACCATTTGGTCCAGTGTGTCATTTAAAGTCTTTATTTCCTTGTTGATCTTTTGCTTAGATGATCTGTCCATTTCATTGGGGGGGGTGTTAAAGACCCCCACTATTATTGTATTGTTGTCAATGTGTTTCTTTGCTTTTGTTATTAATTGCCTTATATAATTGGCTGCTCCCATGTTAGGGGCATAGATATTTACAATTGTTAGATCTTCTTGTTGGATAGACCCTTTAAGTAGGATATAGTGTCCTTCCTCATCTCTTATTACAGTCTTTGGTTTAAAATCTAATTTGTCTGACATAAGGATTGCCACCCCAGCTTTCTTTTGGTGTCCATTAGCATGGTAAATGGTTTTCCACCCTCTCACTTTCAATCTGGGGGTGTCTTTGGGTCTAAAATGAGTCTCTTACAGATAGCATATCGATGGG
The DNA here is from genome assembly GCF_964656455.1 of Halichoerus grypus. Classification (NCBI taxonomy): domain Eukaryota; kingdom Metazoa; phylum Chordata; class Mammalia; order Carnivora; family Phocidae; genus Halichoerus; species Halichoerus grypus. The sequence goes on along the minus strand of NC_135718.1, from coordinate 96,880,141 downwards.
TCTTGTTTTTAAATCCAATCTGATAGCCTGTGTCTTTTGATTGGGGCATTTAGCCCATTTACATTCAGGGTAACTATTGAAAGATATGAATTTATTGCCATTGCATTGCCTGTAATATGACTGTTACTGTATATTGTCTGTGTTCCTTTCTGGTCTATGTTGCTTTTAGGGTCTTTCTTTGCTTAGAGGACCCCTTTCAAGATTTCTTGTAGGGCTGGTTTCGTGTTTGCAAATTCCTTTAGTTTTTGTTTGTCCTGGAAGCTTTTTATCTCCCCTTCTATTTTCAGTGACAGCCTAACTGGATATAGTATTCTTGGCTGCATATTTTTCTCATTTAGTGCTCTGAATATATCCTGCCAGTCCTTTCTGGCCTGCCAGGTCTCTGTGGATAGGTCTGTTGCCAATCTAATGTTTCTACCATTGTAGGTTACATATCTCTTCTCTCAAGCTGCTTTCAGGATTTTCTCTTTGTCTCTGAGACTCGTAAGTTTTACTATTAGATGTCGGGGTGTTGACCTATTTTTTATTGATTTTGAGAGGGGTTCTCTGTGCCTCCTGGATTTTGATGCCTGTTTCCTTCCCCAAATTAGGGAAGTTCTCTGCTATAATTCGCTCCAATATACCTTCTGCCCTCTCTCTTTCTTCTTCTTGGATCCCAATTATTCTAATGTTGTTTCGTCTTATGGTATCACTTATCTCTTGAATTCTGCCCTCGTGATCCAGTAGTTGTTTATCTCTCTTTTTCTCAGCTTCTTTATTTTCCATCATTTGGTCTTCTATATCACTGATTCTCTCTTCTGTCTCATTTATCCTAGCAGTTCGAGCCCCCATTTTTGATTGCACCTCATTAATAGCCTTTCTGATTTCGACTTGGTTAGATTTTAGTTCTTTTATTTCTCCAGAAAGGGTTTCTCTAATAACTTCCATGCTTTTTTCAAGCCCAGCTAGTATCTTTAAAATCATCATTCTGAACTCTATTTCTGACATCATACTAATGTCTGTATTGAGTAGGTCCCTGGCAGTCGGTACTGCCTCTTCTTCTTTTTGTTGAGGTGATTTTTTTCCATCTTGTCATTTTGTCCAGAGGAGAATAGATGAACGAGAGAACAAAATGCTAACAGGGTAACAACATCCCCAGAAAATATACTCTAAACAATTCAGAAAAGACCTGAAGCCAGGGGAAAAGAAAGGGAAAGAAAGAAAAAAGAAAAAGAAAAAAAAGAAAAAGAAAAAGATAAAAACAAACAAAAACAGGACAAAACAAAAAAAAAACAGAATATGATCAAATATGATCAGGCTCGTGCATAGATCAGTGTCACACACTAGATTTTGGGTGTATTTTGGTCTGTTAGAAGAAAGTGCCTCCCAAAATTTTAAAGAAAGAAAATTTATGTATCTACAAAAATAAGGGTTAATATGAAGGAATGGAATATGACTGTAAAGATGAAAATTATAAAAAATTTTATAAAAGGAATTGATAAGATAAGAAGTTGTTTGAAAAAAGAAAGAAAAGGATTTAAAAAAAAAAAGGGAGAGAAGGTGATCAGGCAGGAGACTCGAACAAAGCCATACACTAGAGATTTAGGGTATATTTTGATCTGTTAGAAGAAACTGTATCTCAAAATTTTAAAGAGAACACCTTATATATATATGCCAAAAATAAGGGTAACTACATGAAGGGATAGAATATGACTCTAAAAATGAAAAATAAAAATGTTTTTTAAAAAAGGGGGTTTGATAAGATGTTGGTTGAAAAAGGGAAAAAGAAAAATTCAAAAAAAAAAAAAGACAGTCAAAAAAAATTAACTTTGAAAGACTAAAGAATCGTGGTAAAAAAGCCATGAATTCTATGTGCAGTATTCCCCTAGCGCTGGAGTTCTGCCGTTCTCATTGATCGGTAAACTTGGTCTTGGCTGGCTGTTCTTGCTGATCTTCTGGGGGAGGGGCCTGTTGCCATGGTTCCCAAATGTCTTTGCCGGAGGCGGAATTGCCCCGCCCTTGCTGGGTCCGGGCTAAGTAATCTGCTCGGGTTTGCTCTCCGGAGCTTTTGTTCCCTGCAAGCTTTCCCTGCAGGCTTTCCCTACAGCTTTGGAGGACGAGAGTGGAAATGGCGGCCTCCCAATCTCTGCCCTGGAGGAGCCGAGAACTTGGGCCCCGCTCCTCAGTGTGCCCCCAGAGAAAAGCAGTCAGTCACTCTCTTCTCCCCGGTCTTCAGCCGCACTGCGTGCTCACCCGGCCTGTGACCGAGCATTTCTATCTCTGGCACACGACCCCGTGTGGAGTCTCCAAACCCAGCAGATCCCTGCGGTGCGCTACCACGCCGCTCCTCCCAGGGGAGGAAGGGGAGTCTCCCCGGATCTGCCGCTTGTTGGGTCCCTGCTGGAGGAGCAGTGGCCCGACTGGGCCTCGGATCTCAGTTTATGGCAACCCCAAGCTGAGAGCCCACTCCTTGGCTCTGTCTCTGCAGCCAGCTTCCCTGCTCTGATACCTGGGAGCTCTGCCGCACTCAGGCACCCCTGGTTTTTCTGTGACCCCGAGGGTCCTGAGACCACACTGTCCCAGCGAGGGTTCCACCCCCGCTTAGCCACTGGAGCAACGTCCCTCAGCAGAGCCAACTTCTAAAAGTTCCGATTTTGTGCTCCACTCTCTATCACTTGCCAGATGTGGCCGAGGGAGGGTCCCTCCCCCGCCGTCTATCCTCCCAAATATCGCCTCGGATTCACTTCTCCACACGTCCTACCTTCCATAAAGTGGTGGCTTTTCTGTTCAGAGTGTTGCTATTCTTTTCTTCGATGTCTTGTTGAGTTCATAGGTGTTCAGAATGGTTTGATCCCTATCCAGCTGAATTCCTGGGACCAGACGAAATCCAGGTCTCCTACTCCTCTGCCATCTTGCCTGGAGCTTTCTTTCTAATATGGAGTTAGGCTTTAAATATTCATTTATAATTGTGATAAGTGCTATGAAGGAAAGTGCATTTCTACAATGAGGATGAGTTAGCAGGAAGATTCATTGTAGATGAGGAGGTTAAGAAAGGCCTCCCCAAAGTAGAGAGTTTGGAGCTGAAACAAGGAGGGAGGTGGGTACTGTGGAAGAAGAGAAGCGTGGGGTATGTTTTAGGGACAGGGAGAAGCATGTATGAAAAGGATTTGTGATCTATTTGAGGAACTGAAGGAAAACCATAGAGAACAGAATGTATGTGGCATGTCGGAGTATGGCATGAGATGGGATGCAGAGCAAGGTGGGGTGAAGAGGTGGTGAACCATGTGGGCTTTGTAGAAACTTTAAGGTCTGTGGTATTATTCTAAGAATAACAGCCTTTAAAGAGTATTAAGTAGAGTGTACATGTTCTGCTTAACATCTTTACAAAAATTGGGTGCTGTGTGGGACATACCTTAGAGTCAAGGATGATTATGGAGAGACCAGGCAGGGTATCAGAGTAGCTGAGCTGAGAGGTGCCAGCAGTCTAGACAAAGATGATAGCACTGGAAATGTAGATAGGCCTTGGTGATTCACAGGATGTAGAAGTGAATTACAGACATCCAGCATGACGCCCAGCTTTCTGACTGGTGACTAGTTTTCCAGTTTACTGGAATCAGGATTAACTGAATGTTTGGGGGCAGTATACATGAGTTTATTTTTAGACTTTTTTGTCTGAGATGCTTCTGAGGTGTCCAGGTTAAAATGCTGAGAAAGTAATTGCCTGTCTGGATATAAAGGGAAAACATGGGCTAAATATAGTTGCCATATAGTGTTTGGATAGTGGATACAGTCCCAGCAGAAGGGTGGGAGGATGTATAGGAAAAGAAGATGTGATGTAATCAAAGGGAACAATATTTAGGAGGCAAAATTACCAAGTCAACATAAAAGTGGCAGGGGTGATGATGTTGAGGGAAAAGATAAAAATTTAAAGATTAACTTTAGCTTTATTGTGAATATTGAAAGAAACTGGGTATTCATCCTGTCTGATGGCTGAGTAATGTTCCATTGTATATATGGACCACATCTTCTTTATCCATTCATCTGTTGAAGGGCTTCTCGGCTCTTTCCACAGTTTGGCTACTGTGGACATTGCTGCTATGAACATTGGGGTGCATATGGCCCTTCTTTTCACTACATCTGTATCTTTGGGGTAAATACCTAGTAGTGCAATTGCTGGGTCATAGGGTAGCTCTTTTTTTAACGTCTTGAGGAACTTCCATACTGTTTTCCAACGTGGCTGTACCAGCTTGAATTTCCACCGAGTGTAAGGGGGTTCCCCTTTCTCCACATCCTCGGCAACACTTGTTGTTTCCTGCCTTGTTAATATTTGCCATTCTAACTGGTGTAAGGTGGTGTCTCAATGTGGTTTTGATTTGAATTTCCCTGATGGCTAATGATGTTGAACATCTTTTCATGTGTCTGTTAGCCATTTGTATGTCTTCTTTGGAGAAGTGTCTGTTCATGTCTTCTGCCCATTTTTTGACTTGATTATTTCTTTTTTGGGTGTTGAGTTTGAGAAGTTCTTTATAGATCTTGGATACCACCCCTTATCTGTAGTGTCATTTGCAAATATCTTCTCCCATTCCGTGGGTTACCTCTTAGTTTTTCTTTGCTGTGCAGAAGCTTTTTATCTTGATGAAATCCCAAAAGTTCATTTTTGCTTTTGTTTCCCTTGCCTTTGGAGATGTGTCTTGAGGGGCCCCTGGGTGGCTCAGTTGGTTGAGCATCTGCCTTTGTCTCGGGTCATGATCCCAGGGTCTTCGGATCAAGCCCCGCATTGGGCTCCTTGCCCAGCGGGGAGCCTGCTTCTCCCTCTCCCTCTGCCTGCCATTCCGCCTGCTTGTGCTCTCTCTCTCTCTGTCAAAGAAGTAAGTAAAATAAAAAAAAAAAAAAGAGACGTGTTTTGAAAGAAGTTGCTGTGGCCGATGTCAAAGAGGTTACTGCCTATGTTCTCCTCTAGGATTTTGATGGATTCCTGTCTCACATTGAGGTCTTTCATCCATTTTGAGTTTATCTTTGTGTATGGTGTAAGGGAATGGTCCAGCTTCATTCTTCTGCATGTGGCTGTCCACTTTTCCCAGCACCACTTATTGAAGAGACTGTCTTTTTTTTCGTTGGATATTTTTTCCTGCTTTGTTGAAGATTAGTTCACAATAGATTTGCAGGTCCATTTTTGGAGTCTCTATTTTGTTCCATTGATCTATGTGTCTGTTTTTGTGCCAATACCATGCTGTCTTGGTGATCACAGCTTTGTAATAGAGCTTGAAGTCAGGCAACATGATGCCCCCAGGTTTGTTTTTCTTTTTCAACATTCCCTTGGCAATTTGGGGTCTTTTCTGATTCCATACAAATTTTAGGATTGTTTGTTCCAGCTCTTTGAAAAATGCCAATGGTATTTTAATAGGGATGGCATTGAAAGTGTAGATTGCTCTGGGCAGCATAGATATTTTAAGAATGTTTATTCTTCCAATCCATGAGCATGGAATGTTTTTCCATCTCTTTGTGCTTCCTCAATTTCTTTCCTAAGTGTTCTGTAGTTTCTAGGTATAGATCCTTCACCTCTTTGGTTAGGTTTATTCCGAGGTATTTTATGGTTTTTTGGTGCTATTGTAAATGGAATTGATTCCTTAATTTCTCTTTCTATAGTTACATTGTTAGTGTATAGAAAAGCAACTGATTTCTATGCATTGACTTTATATCCTGCCACTTTGCTGAATTCCTGTATGAGTTCTAGCAATTTTGGTGGTGGAGACTTTTGGGTTTTCTGCATAAAATATCATGTCATCTGTGAAGAGAGAATTTGGCTCTTTCTTTGTGCATTTGAATGCTTTTTATTTCTTTTTGTTGTCTGATTGCTGAGGGTAGGACTTCTAGTACTATGTTGAACAGAAGTGGCGATAGTGGACATCCCTGCCGTGTTCCTGATCTTAGGGCGAAAGTTCTCAGTTTTTTCCCATTGAGAATGATATTTGCTGGGGTTTTTTGTAGATGGCTTTTATGATATTGAGGTATATTCCCTCTATTCCTACACTCTGAAGAGTTTTAATCATGAAAAAAAAATGAAAGAAACTGGATAAAGGAACTGCTGAAGTTTAGCCATAGGCAGTGTTTCCACTTAGAATACTGGTTCTTTGGGAGTGTTACTGTCATTTTCTCTGTCTGTCTGTCTCTTGCACACACACATTTTTTGTTATCAATTAAGTATGAGGATTGGTGTTGAAATAGTTTTTTTCAATAATAAAACTTCTAAGAGTAGTTAGCATATGAGTCTTAAAAATGGACATAGTATACAGCAATTCCTAATGAATCTCAGGAATCTAAGTTTGTGTTCTTTGGAACTCTGTTTGAGAAACATTTGCTTAACACCATTAATAGACTCAGGCAGTGGAAATGTATACAGTGGAAATGCATACCAGTTGATCTCAATGTTCTTCCCTCCCTCTCCACCTGTGCTCCCCAATCTCTTCCTCTCTGTAGAAGTAACACTTCTTCCTAGGAGTTGGAATAGCAAGATTCAGTTTAAAGGGGTGTCTGGGTGAAGGGTAGTGGAGGTCAAAATATATGGTGAAATCAGTGATGATAGCCTGGATTTTGGGTTTGTTTTGACCAGTGGTTAGGTGAGGAGTTTTCCTGGGGTTTAAGTGTGATGAATCTTTGGTAACTGGTGAAAACATCCAGCTTGGCAGCAACTGGAGGTAACTAGAGGAGGTCCATTTCATTTATAGACAAATACAGTAAATCTTGAGAAAAGGATATTCTGGTACAAATCTGCAGGTAATTGGGGTGGGTGCAGGAAGGGGTATTCAGTAAAGAAAGAGACTGATTTAATTTTGGAAGTGAGTGAGACTGGGAGAGGGAAAGTTTGTGATTTGAATATTTGGAGCTTGGAAATTCCTTTATGTTGTTAATTGATGTGTAAGTGTGTGCCTGTGTTGCCCATGTCTTTGGCTGTAAAAGAAGAATGAATTTATTTCAACAAATCACCATTGGTATGGTAGTGAGATCATTAGCATCCTCTTCATATATGGGGAGTCATATATAGTTTTAAAAAGCACCCTGAAACAAATAATACATTATGTTAATAAAAAAAAATAAATAATAAAAAGCAGTGGAAGAAAATTGCTACAGAAGAGTTAAGCAAATAAGAGTGGTGTTATGAGCTATTGGTACATTATGTTTTAGGATTTTGCTTGAATCTGAAGCCTAACTTATATATATTTTTATCCCCAATGCCTGGTGTAATGCTGGTAAATACGGCCTTTAAATGAGTGGATTAATGAATCCCTAAAATTCATTTGTTTTAAAGTCTGACCTTGATTATTACCTCATATTAGTAGAGCAGAGAAGAACACTTGACGCTAAATTTAATTTGAAGCTGAACAAAACCAAAAGTATCCAGATGACCACCGGGTTCTAGTACAAATTTATAACCACTAGTTTGACATAAATTGTGTGGTTCCTATTAAGAACAATAATATGGCGCCTTAGCAGATAGAAGATAACTGACTTTTGCTTGATCTCTCATGCTTTGCAAGGAGCAAGCCAAGCTGATGGGCAAGAAACAATTGGTCATGGTATATTAATGAATAGCAGAATATTGCCAAGTTGATTATCATTGCTTAAAAACCTATTATGTTTTATTCCTGCTTCTTGTACCTTTACACACATAGTATCTCTGCATGAGGTGAGTGATAGGGGCACAAGAGAGTAGTGTTGAATGAATGTATAGATGAGTGAATCCATATGTACTTTTGCCGGGCATAGCTTTCTTATTATTTTTATTTACCTATTTTGTACTAGCATTTGAAATGACTACTTCTGTCTCACACATGCATAATATCTATTTTGGAGTTCAAATGACCCCATAGGTACCTTCATTATACTCTTAGGATGATGATAAATAGTTGAAATTATCTGCATATCATTATGTCCTCAATACTTCTTATATTGTTGGGTCATTATCCCTCCTCTTTTCCCTGTCTCTTCTTCATGACTTGGAGGCCTTCTTTTGTCGTATTCAATCACTGATACAATTTTTCAGTGTTTAAAAAAATATTATTGACTACTAACTGTATACCATAAGCCATACTGGTTACTATGGACCATAGAGATACCTGAGACATGGCCCTTCTCAAGAAGCTCCAATCAATAGAAGATGCAGGCATATATTTATATGGCCAATAAGATGCTGTGATAAGCATAGCATAAGACAAAGCAAATATAAGGTTCTGTGTTATCATTTTGGAACGAGAATAATTATAATGGAGAGTAAGGCAGTCGAGGCAGGCTTTCAGGAGGAGTTCATTCATAAGCCAAGCCAAGAGCAGCAAGCCAAAGTGAATGACGCATATCCCAGGTAGAAGATCTGGTGTGACCGTGTGAGTTATCAGGTAGATGCCCATGTCTCAACAGTGACAGGGAATATAGAAAGCAGAGGAAATTTAGAGACGAATCATTGAGATTAGCTCTCCATCTATCTAGAGCCAGCATATTCTTCAAAACACAGGTCTTACCTCCTCTTTTTTCTGAAGCTCTGTCATGCTACCCTAACCCAAAGTATTTTTTGCTCCATAGCATGACAGAATTATGATCTCAAGCTATAAAATCTTAGAATAGTTGATTGTATATAGAAAAAAATAACAAATGTGTTGTTATGCTTGAGTCCAAAATAATCAATTTAATAAATACAGAATAGTAGAAACAGAATAGAGCCTATAAACATGAAAAATAATTCAAAGGTTTTAGACTACTGATAACTTAAAGAGGATGTAGGGCTCCTCCAAATATTGTCCTTAATTTCAGGCTACACTAACAGCAACAGTCTTCCTGGAATGATGGAGCTGAGAAGCAGAGTGTACGATGGGAGAGTGACAGGACACTGTTATGTGTGCCTCATTTGTTAAGCCATCAGAAACCTACTCAGAGAGCAACTATGATTGTGATTAGCCTCACATTCATACCATATAAAATGTAAAGAACCAAAGTACTTAACACAGAAGACAAAAGAAGAAAAATTAACTTTCCCAAATATTTGAAAGGAATTTGCAATTGACCGCAGAGAGTAGACTGAGGGCCAATGTCTGAAAGTAGAGGAAGTATTTTTGTTTAATATAAAGAAGCTGTTTTGTTTTGTTTTTGGATGGTGTTTTTTAAAGATGTAATGATCAATTTAGGATGACGATGAGTTTTTTGTCATTGGAGGTATTTGAGTATGGTGAATGCTGAAGATAATTTAATCATCAGTTGGATAAGAAGGCTTTACCAAGTGTCAGTTTCCAAGTCTGTTCCATGGGTGCCCAGGGGTTCTGTAATTTTTTGCAAGGGGGTCTGCAAGGTAAAAATGATTTTCATAGTAGCATTAAGCTGTTTGCTTTTTTGACAGTGTAAATGTTTGTACTGATGGTTCAAAAGCAGTGAAAGATAAACATGCTGGTACCTCCACCCACACTTACTGGTCATTCTAATTCTTCAGTTGCCTGGGGAAAAAAGCCACCTTTATTTAAGAGTGTATATGGGGGCACTTGGCTGGCTCAGTTGGTAGAGCATGTGACTATTGATCTCGGGGTCATGAGTTTGAGCCCCATGTTGGGCACAGAGCATACTTAAATAAATAAATAAATAAATAAATAAATAAAATTTTAAAATGAGCAGCCTTAGGGGCGCCTGGGGGCCTCAGTCGGTTAAGTGTCTGCCTTTGCCTCAGGTCATGATCCTGGGGTCCTGGTATAAAGCCCTGTATTAGCTCCCTGCCCAGAGGGGAGTCTTCTCCCTCTCCCTCCACCCCTTCCCTCCTCCCCCACCCCGTGCTCTCTCTCTGGCTCTCTCTCTCAAATAAATAAATAAATAAATAAATAAATAAAATCTTTTTTAAAAAAAGAAGCTTCATTTGAAGGAACTAGTCTTTGCTAGTTAATCCTATCACCTAAAAACCTGCATTTCAAAACAGTCAGTGAATAAAAAACAGAACATAGCTATTTTTCAGATGAAATCTTTAGTTTCTATAAGGCTATCACATTTTATCTTATACAGTAGTTCTTGACTAAACTGCTTTAATATTTAAGCAAACAATAATGTGAAGGGAATTTAAGTTCTGAGGATTAGACTCAAATTCAAGGTATGGTAGTCTACTCACACTTCTTAATGCATAGAAATATTGTATTTGGCTATTTTGAAACATCTTCACAAATCATAAAATAAAGACAAGACTACAAATAAAAAGCATCCAAATTTTTCATAAAGAATAGATTTGTGTTTCTCAATGTCTATAAAATCTTCTACTATATATTGAAAATGCAGAAGAAACTCTCCTACAAAGAAACAAATTTAGGATGAAAGGTAAAAGAAGATAATTTGAAAGAAAAGAAGCCTGAAGCCATTTTTGTGTCAAAAAGAAAAATCAAAACCTTTTATTTTGTCCCAGGACTTAATAATTCAATTGTATTTTTCCCTAAAAAAAAAAAAAAAGCCATAAACAATGATTGTATTAGTTAAATAAGTACTTTTTTTCCTTTAAAAATCTTACAACATTAGGATCAAATTACTTCCAAATTTAACTTGATTGATTTCTGAATAACACATGCCACTTTAAAATGAAATTCTTGTATTCTAGAGAGTATTACAAGCCGCCAAGAAGCAAGAGAGGAAAACTGTATTGTTTTAAAGTATGCTTGAATAAATAAATGTTTTGCAGATCACTAATAGCCAATAACATTATTTGGAAGGTTTAGAGATGATCTGGTTTGCATTAAACATATTTACACTTTAAAATGCCTTCATGAATTAAGTCAAGCTTTACGGCAAACAGATGCTAAGAAATATGAAAATATATAGAGTTTTGCTGTATTAAGATTATCGTAATCTAAGGGATTCATTTCACCAGATTTTGAATAACCACTTGGCATTATTTTTTCCAGAGAGCACAGTCAGATGAACTGGAAAAAATTGAAAAGCACGGCCGGTCCTCCAAAGACAAGGAAAATGCCAAGTCTCTGGACAAACCTGAACAGTAAGCACACCTCAGGACCTCGTAGAAGGCCACCAGGCTATGGGCAGCCTCTTTCCATTTGGAAAATGTAGTGTTTTCTGGGCATAATTGTTCTGAATGATAGGAGGATAAACATCTGTTTATATGAATTATATTTTCCTCTTAACTTGGCTTTATTTCCTTAGGTTCCTTTATGAACTGTCACTAATCCCCAACTTCTCAGAGAGAGTCTTTTGTATTCTGTTCCAGTCCACGTTTTCAGAAAGCATTTGCTCAATTCGTCGCAAACTGGAATTGCTACAGAAATTGTGTGAGGTGGGTCCTGATCCATAGAATGCTGATGATTGAGTTCTGATGTTTAATTGTGTCCAGTCATGTTCATATTTCAAAAACATTTTCTTTAATGTACTGTAAGTATGCATAAATTTGCAGGATAGCAGTTCCACAGAAGAGAACATACCACGATTGGTTTCAAGATCAAAGCGAAAACTCAGAGGCGCCCACCGCCATGGGGCCCTGTTGGTAGAGTGCACTTGTTAGCTCCTACCTCCATGAATTTCTGTCCCTTCACAAACTCTTCACTTTCCATAGTCCTCTCCTACATCAGACTTCAGATTGGATGTGATGTGAAGGCATTTTATTTATTCTCCTTCAGTTTTGGAAGGGGCTTCCAACAAATTGTTAATGATTCTATCCAAATAATCTAGGAACAGCTGTATGACTCAATAGCAGATAAATATTCTTCTGAAAACAAAGAATAAATGCTTGGCAGAAATTACCAATATTACCATTTAAAACAATTTGTCAAAAATCAATAGTACCATTCGTTCTGGTTGTGGTAAATCATTTTGAAAACTAGTAAGATGTTATTAAAGACACATTTTCAGAGGAAAGAAGACATGCAAATTCCAGCTAAGCTTTGTGTTTTGGAAGAAGTGAGTGTGAACTTTTCAGGGATAAATCTAAATTTGGAAATTAATCTTTATAACTGTGTTTTGCCAAAAATTTCTATTGCTCCAGAGATAGGTATAATTAGGATGATGGCAATGACATTATTTTGTAGTAGTTCTCATATTACAGCCTTATTTGTTTTCAGCGCAATTATATCATAGAAATCACCTAGAGTGGTCTCTCAGTTTACAAATGTGTACCTGAATGCTTGTAGGGGGTATAGCTTCTTTTTTTTTTTTATTATGTTATGTTACTCACCATACATTACATCATTAGTTTTTGATGTAGTGTTCCATGATTCGTTGTTTGCATATAACACCCAGTGCTCCATTCAATATGTGCCCTCTTTAATACCCATCACCAGGCTAACCCATCCCCCCCAACCCCTCCCCTCTAGAACCCTCAGTTTGTTTCTCAGAGTCCATCATCTCTCATGGTTTGTCTCCCCCTCTGATTTCCCCCCTTCATTTTTCCCTTCCTACTATCTTCTTCTTTTTTTTTTTTTTAAATACAATGTATTATTTGTTTCAGAGGTACAGGTCTGTGATTCAACAGTTTTACACAATTCACAGTGCTCACCATAGCACATACCCTCCCCAATGTCTATCACCCAGCCACCCCATCCCTCCCACCCCCCACCACTCCAGCAACCCTTCAGTCTGTTTCCTGAGATTAAGACTTCCTTATATCAGTGAGATCATATGATACATGTCTTTCTCTGATTGACTTATTTTGCTCAGCATAATACCCTCCAGTTCCATCAACATCCTTGCAAATGGCAAGATTTCATTCCTTTTGATGGCTGCATAATATTCCATTGTATATATATACCACCTCTTCTTTATCCATTCATCTGTCGATGGACATCTTGGCTCTTTCCACAGTTTGGCTATTGTGGACACTGCTGCTATAAACATCGGGGTGCACGTACCCCTTCGGATCACTACATTTGTATCTTTGGGGTAAATACCCAGAAGTGCAATTGCTGGGTCATAGGGTAGCTCTATTTTCAACTTTTTGAGGAACCTCCGTACTGTTTTCCAGAGTGGCTGCACCAGCTTGCATTCCCACCAACAGTGTAGGAGGGTTCCCCTTTCTCCGCATCCCGGCCAACATCTGTCGTTTCCTGACTTGTTAATTTTAGCCATTCTGACTGGTGTGAGGTAGTATCTCATTGAGGTTTTGATTTGGATTTCCCTGATGCCGAGCGATGTTGAGCACTTTTTCATGTGTCTGTTGGGTAGGTGGTACAGCTTCTTAAAGTTAACTTTGGAAGCACCACTCAAAAACTAATGATGTGGGCGCCTGGGTGGCTCAGTTGGTTAAGCGACTGCCTTCGGCTCAGGTCATGATCCTGGAGTCCCGGGATCGAGTCCCGCATCGGGCTTCCTGCTCAGCGGGGAGTCTGCTTCTCCCTCTGACCCTCCTCCCTCTCATATGCTCTCTCTCTCTCTCATTCTCGCTCTCTCAAATAAATAAATAAAATCTTTAAAAAAAAAAAAAACTAATGATGTAATGTATGGTGATTAACATAACATAACAATAATAATAAAAAAATCCTAATAATAAGCAATGATACAGTTTGGATGTGACCCAAAATTATTAGGATAATATGAATATCTGCCACTAACTTAATTCAAAAAAAACTTTGTCTCAGAGAGAAAATGTTCTTTATTTGGTTTTACAGACATTAAAAAATGGCCCAGGGGTTATGCAGATCCTGGGTTTGGTTCTTGCTTTTGGCAACTACATGAATGGAGGGAATAAGACTCGAGGACAGGCCGATGGCTTTGGATTAGACATTCTTCCAAAGCTGAAAGATGTCAAAAGCAGTGTAAGTATTTTGTATGAATGAATGTAGGCAAATTGAAGATTAGATGCTTTATTTAGTAATAAGTTTGACTGTAAGCCTGTTGTAATAAATGTTTCTTTATGTTCCAAGGTGTTGATGTTCTGAACTAGGTAAAAGTATATGGCCATCATAGGTTTATGATTTTGTGAATAATGTTTCCTAAAGTGAGTAATTGTGAATCCTATGTCTAATGCATAATCGAGTAGAGGATTTTTTTTATGTTTCTTTTATTATTATTATTATGTTATGTTAATCACCATACATTACATCATTAGTTTTTGATGTAGTGTTCCATGATTCACTGTTTGCATATTAACACCCAGTGCTCCATGCAGAACAAGTAGAGGATTTTTAAAATAAAAATAATTATTTTTCACTCTGTCATTATCATGTCTGCTAATATGTATCCTTTTGGAGTCTGAGGATTAATTAATTTTCATAAATTAGATGGTATTCCTCTTCTGTGTTAAGTAATGGAGGCCAGCAGGCTTGTGTTTTAAAAACAAAACAAAGATGGGTGAAAGTAGATTGAAAATAAAATGTAAAAGATGATCCTGCTTTTCTACATATCATCCTCCCCTTTATACTGGTATGTGTGGGGATGTCTAAGCCTTTTTGCAGGCCTAATTAATTTTTGATCCTACTTCTATACTTGTATTTGTTTAAAATTAACATCTAAGAGATTATGAGAGTGTCAGTAAAAATATAATATTAGGGAAACAACTATGTTGGTTAGAGTTAATGTGTGAGATTGTAAACTTAGAAAATAATAGAATTCTGTTTCTCTGATAAAAGAATCTCCACAAAAAAAAGAGAAGATAGTAGGAAGGGAAAAATGAAGGGGAGGAAATCAGAGGGGGAGATGAACCATGAGAGACTATGGACTCTGAGAAGCAAACCGAGGGTTCTAGAGGGGAGGGGGGTGGGGGGATGTGTTGGCCTGGTGATGGGTATTAAAGAGGGCACGTATTGAATGGAGCACTGGGTGTTATTCACAAACAATGAATCATGGAACACTACATCAAAAACTAATGATGTAATGTATGGTGATTAACATAACATAATAATAATAATAAAAAAAGAATCTCCACACAGAACTATATGATAAAGAAAATTATGGTCATGTTTTTAAAATTATAAATATAAGTAAACGACGGCTCATAGAAATGGAAATACTAGAATTGTTCTTCCTCGATAATGAATATAGTTGACCCTTGAATGATGCAGGGCACTGACCTCCTGTTCAGTTGAAGATCCGCATATAACTTTTGACTCTCCTAAAGCTTAACTACTAATAGCCTACTGTTGATGAGAAGTCTCACTGATAACATTAGCCGATTAACACCTATTTCCTATGTTATATGTAACATATATGGTATTCTTACAATAAAGTAAGTTAGAGAAAAGAAAATGTTATTAAGAAAATCATTAGGAAGAGAAAATACATTTCCAGTACTGTACTATATTTGTTGAAAAAAAATCTAAGTGTAAGTGGACCCATGCAATTCAAACCCATGTTGTTCAAGGGTCAGCTGTAATTCCCACCTAAGAAAGAGATACTTTTTATTGTTTTTTCTGTTGGCCAACAATTCATTTGCTCATTCATTCATACATCCACTCATACATCCATTTGCCATTCTTTCACTGAGTTCTATGAAATCCCACACACTGCTTTTCCAAAATTGAATAAAGCCATCATCCTGTCTTGGAACACCAGCAGCACATACAATTTTTGTGATTTTTATGGTTATATTTGTTCAGATGCTATTATATTTGTATGGCACAAGTTTTCACAGGAACCTCCAGTATGTCAACTGGATAAATCACATTTGTTCAAAAGCAAAACTCTCTTCTAAGCACTTGAATAGTTCTTAACAACTGATTGTTGGATTGAAACAAGTAACATTTGCAAATAACACTGGAATATAAATAGCATCAACATAATATTTAGCTTATAAAAATGGATCTGAAATAGATTCTAATAATTATAATTATATATGAATAAGGGATTATTTGTTTTTTATTGGTTGATATATCTTATTCAATCTCCCAATAAGTTAAATTTTATCAATTTAAATAACTACAAGGAATAATCTAGATAAAAATTGCATAATAAAATCAAGAAACAAAATTTTATTTTATAATTTCACTTGCATTCTCACAAGAGTTATGTGAAGTCTTCTTTATTTGGTTCTTTCTGTATAAAGCAAATATAACTGTGTCTACTTCTTAGTACTATTTGTAGACCTGTATGGACAGAGCTGTTATTTAGATCACTCAGAATTTTCATTCAGCATGCCTATCAGCAGGCATTTAATAAATGTTTTGTTAATTGATTCAAGTATGGTTAACCATTTCATTGATTTATAAGTTAGGAAGGAGAAAGGAAAGTTGCTTTAATTATTTACAAGTGAATGCTCTTTCTAATAAATATATTACTTTTATTATTGCAGTGTATAACTGCATAACATATTATTATGTTATTATTACTATAAATTACTATGAGGGAAGTCTCTAAAAGGTGTATTATCATATCATGTCAAATTAAATTATAAAGGGATATTGCTTTGTATAAATAGAGGGAAAATAATGGTTAGATTGAACATTTCAGGGGATGTAGTTTGTGTCGTACGGTTTTTTAAAAAAATATATATTTGTCCTCCCACATTCAAATTATCTAGTACTAATTTCAAGTGATGCAAAAAAAGAGAAATCATTAAAAATGCCCCTAAGTGTGCCAGAAAGGGGGTGAAAAGCTATTCTTTGAAAACCATTAGAATAGGAACAATCCTACATTTTTTTTTCCTATAGAAATACACACATTGCATTATTTATAGCTGTGAGGACATTAATTCCTCAATCTCAGTTGCTGACATAGCAATTTATAATATGTATTTGCATTTTTAAAGCCCCTGCTTACTTAAAATAATACTTAACTTTATTTTCCTGATCCCTATACTAACAAATTTCAATCAGTCTTACTGTTGGAATGATACCTGCTGGTCCAGAAATGGTATAGAAATAAATGCTGGCAAGATTGAGTCACTTCAGCTAAAGTAGTAGTTATACCTTTTAATGATAAAACATGACAATTAATGAACTAATTTTCTGATCGAGGAGGGCAAAAGCAGCAAAGTATTCACAGTTGAGACTCCACCCTAGAACAGTTGTGCTTCTACTTGGAGCTTAGATTAGAACATTGGGAAAAACAGGATCTTCTGTGCCATTAAACTCC
Source organism: Halichoerus grypus (assembly GCF_964656455.1). Taxonomy (NCBI): domain Eukaryota; kingdom Metazoa; phylum Chordata; class Mammalia; order Carnivora; family Phocidae; genus Halichoerus; species Halichoerus grypus. The sequence continues at coordinate 96,863,140 of NC_135718.1, read as the reverse complement.
TTTGATGCAGTGGTTGAAGTACTTTGAAATGTAGGATCTCACATTTTATTCTAAATGTTCTCATTTATATATTGATTTACTGGAATTTTTTTACTTGACACTGCATATTTAATATTTAAAAAATATATTTTTACTTTGGTCTTTCTGCCTAGGACAATAGCAGAAGCCTTTTGTCATATATTGTTTCCTATTATCTTCGAAATTTTGATGAGGTAAGACAGTTTTTACATATAGTTCGATTTCGTTGTTGTTTTGCCATTGCCATTGTTGTTGTATCTTTATTTATATTAATGCTGGTTTGTTTTAAAATTATGTGTTTCTTGCTAATTAGGATGCTGGAAAAGAACAGTGTGTTTTTCCACTGCCAGAACCCCAGGACCTTTTTCAGGCCTCACAGATGAAGTTTGAAGATTTTCAAAAAGATCTCAGAAAACTAAAGAAAGACTTGAAAGGTAACTTATAATCTTAAAGGATCATGTTTGTATTACCGAATGCTTTTTTAAGGAGAAAAACACAGACTTTTCAATGTTTTTTTAAGAAAGTAAATCTTAACGGCTTTGTAAAACTACATTTTTTTAGTGTGGCAAAAGAAAAATTTTACCAATAATCTTATTATTTTGTTGTTTAAAAAGTTATGTATATTAGACATTTAGCTATTGAGTAGTATATTGGTTATTTGAATAGCAATCCCTTTCACCAGGAGCAAATTTGATCATCTTGTTTTCACTTGATAGCCAAGGACACTTGTACATTTTTCATGTTATTGTTAAAAGAGAAATAGTTCCTTCCTATCCCCCCTTGGTATACTTGCACAAGATGTTGTGGCTTATGAACTTTCCTGGGAACAAAAATCTTCTTTCATATAGTTGGTCAAAAAACACATGCATGTATAACATTTTATTGTTAGCTGAGAAGCCTTGTATCAAATCATTTTGAAATGAGTCTGAAATTCTTCAGATTTCTAAATTAAAAGTAACATTTAAAGGGCACTTGGGTGGCTCAGTCAGTTAAGTGTCTCTTGATTTCATCTCAGCTCATGATCTCAGGGTTGTGAGATCGAGCCTAGGGTCAGGCTCTGCACTCAGCAGGGAGCCTGCTTAAGACTCTCTCTCTCCCTCTCCCCTTCCTCTGCCTCTCTCCCTTTCTCCCTCTTTAAAAAAAAAAAATTGTTTTAAATAAAAGCCATCCAAATTCTAAAAGAAGGAGTGAAACTATTAGTATTTGCGGAGGATAACATTTTGTATATAGAAAACCCTAAAGACTCCACCAAAAATTATTAGAACTAGTAAATTAAGTTTCAGGTACAAAATCAATATACAAAAATCTATTGCATTTTTATGCACCAACAACAGACTATCCAAAGGAGAAATTAAGGAAGCAAACTCATTTTTACAATTGCATCAAAAAGAATAAAATACCTAGGAATAAATTTAACCAAGGAAGTGCAAGATGTATACACTAAAACCTATAAGACATATTGGTGAAAGAAATTGAAGAATATACAAATAAATGGAGAGCTATTCCATGCTCATTGTTTGGAAGATTTAATATTGTTAAAAATGTCTTTTTTACCCAGAGCAATCTATACATTCGGTGCAATTCCTATGAAAATTCCAATGTCATCTTTCACAGAATTAGAACAAATGATCCTAAAATTTGTATAGGAACCACAAAAGATCCCAAATAGCCAAAGTAATTTTGAGAAAGAAGAATAAAGCTGGAGGCATCACACTCCCTGATTTCAAGCTATATTACAAAGCAATAGTAATCAGAAGAGTATAGCATTGGCATAAAAACAGACACGTGGATCAATTGAACAGAATAGAAAGCCCAGAAATAAGCCCATACATATACGGTCAATTTACGACAAAAGAGGCAAGAATATACAATGGGGAAAGGACAGTCTCTTTCAATAAATGAGGTTTGGGAAAACTGGACATCCAAATGCAAAAAAACCAAAACTGAACAGTATCTTACCCCATACCCAAAAATTAACTCAAATTAGGTTAAGGACCTGACTGTAAGACCAGAAACCATAAAACTCATAGAAGAAAACAGGCAGTAAGCTCCTTGATATCAGTCTTGGTGATATTTTTTTTGCATCTGACTCCAAAGGCAGTGGCAACAGAAGCAAAATAAACAAATGGGACTACATCAAACTAAAAAGCTTCTGCCCAGCAAAGGAAACTGTCAATAATAGGACAAGGTCCTTACTGAATGGGAGAAGATATTTGCAAATGATAAATCCAATAAGGGGTTAATATTGAAAATATATAAAGCACTCATACAACTTAATAACAAAAACACAAACAACCCAATTAAAAAATGGGCAGAGGATCTGAATAGACATTTTCCCGAAGAGGATGTACAGATGGCCACAAGGCACATGAAAAGATACTCAACATCACTAACCATCAGGGAAATGCCAATTAAAACTACAATGAGATATCACTTCACACCTGTCGGAATGGCTAGTTTCAAAAGAACAAGAAGCAACAAGTGTTGGCGAGGATGTGGAGAAAAAGGAATCCACTTACACTGTTGTTGGTGGTGTAAATTGATGCAGCTACTCTGGAAAACAGAATGGAGTTTCCTCAAAAAGTTAAAAATATAACCGTCATTGAGTTCAGCCGTTCTACTTCTGGGTATTTATCTGAAGAGAATGAAAACACTAATTTGAAAAGCTATCTGCACCCCTCTGTTCATTGCAGCATTATTTATAATAGCTAAGACATGGAAGTAACAGAAGTGTCCATCAATAGATGAATGGATAAAGATGTGGTATGTATGTGTATATATATGTACACACACACACACATACACACACACACACAGGAATATGACTCAGCCGTAAAGAAGGATGAAATCTTATTTGCAACAACATGGATGGACTTTGAGTGTATTTTGTTCAGTGAAATAAGTCTGACAGAAAAAGAAAACCTAAAAAAAAAAAAAATCAGAAAACAAAACAAAGCTCATAGATACAAAGAACAAATTGGTGGGCAAAATGGGTGAAGGGGGATCAAGAGGTACAAACTTCCAATTATGAAATAAATGTGTCATGAGGATATAATGTAATGTATAGCATGGTGACTTTAGTCAGTAATATTACAAATTTGAAAGATGCTAAGAAAGGAAGTCTTAAGAGTTCCTATCACAGTTGGAGTGCCTGGGTGATGTCATGGTCATGAGATCGAGCACTGTGTCAAGCTCCGCACTCAGCACAAAGTCTGCTTAGGACTCTCTCTCCCTCTCCCTCTGCCCTTCCCCACCACACACTCTCTCTCTCTCAAAAATAAATAAATAGATCATAAAAAAAAAAAAGTTCCCATCACAAGGAAAGAAAATTAATTGTGTAGTGACAGATGTTAACTATACTTATTGTGGTGATCATTTCACAATGTATACAAATGTTGAATCATTATATTATACACCTAAAACTAAAATAATCTTATATGTCAATTACACTTCAATGATAATTTTTAAGATAAAGAGATTTTAAGTGAAAAGTCACATTTACACAGAAAATTTACAATTTTTTTTCATTTTGAATGTAAAATCTCTTTATTCCCTTTATGATCATGAGGGTTCTTGTTGCAGAGCTGAGAACACCTCAGCTGTCTCTTTCAATCTCTTGCTAAGTCTGTTAAGCACAGATAGGGAATAAATAAATTTATGTGAGATTTTCATATGATGTTGTATTACTAGATGAGAAGAGGGTTGGTTACGTCTTTCTATAAATCAAATATGATATCACTTTTTAAGAGATTGTATCCCAGTTTTGAAATATTTATCCAAAGATTTTGACCTGTAATCAAATTTATGGAGCTGTTATAGTCTCATCACAGATGCTTTTATATGGATTTAAATCAACAGAGTAACATTATATAGTTTGATTTTCTATCTATTTTCTATAGTTTGATTTTCTAAATGCTCCACAACATTTATTTATAGTCCTGGTGCATGTCAGGCATTTGCGAGGTGCTGTGGAAACCATAGATACAATCATCACTGCCAAGGAGGGGTGAAATTCTGTCACTTAAATGTTCTCCCTTAGAGCCTCAAATAAGGGTGCCCATTGATTGAGCCCAAGAATGACTGCCTTGTTGCAAAAAAAAAAAAAAAAATACATAAAGCTATGTTACATTTATATAATACTATGATACTATATACTTAAGTATGATTTCTTAAAATAATAGGAAACTTAACCATTCATGTGTAGTACGTATTATACTTCAAAATTTGCCAGGTATCTTGGTTTGCTTATGAAATTCTGCATTTTTTCTCTGTCTCTGTCTCTTTGATGTGGTGCTGGGGGCATTTCTGGAATATCTGGAAAATACTTCACACTTCAACAATTTGGTCTTGCAGAGGATTTTGTAGTTTGTAGGTAATTTAATAAATGAGTGGAATGGTAATCTTATCACCAGGGGATTTCTGTTTGCTTTGGTTGGTGCATCACTTGGAATGTTACTTCATTTATTTTTCATATCTACATAGTTTCTTATTACAGTTATTAAATATACATGTAGTCATGAAAATGCCAAGTTCTCACAAGTCTTAGAGCTGAAACAAGGGAAGGAGCACACACCAGATCATGGTTTTGAAAAGGACAATTGACCAGGGCCACTGGGTAATGTTTCCTCATGCACAGCTATCTTCTTAAGCAATGTGGTTAACTACACACATTAAACGTTGAGGGGGCATCTTGGCAATTTTTAGTACCTCAGAGGGGTGAGAAGGTGATGATTTTAAGCCTCACAATTTATACTTCCCATTGGGATAAGACAAATTTCTCTAAAAGCCTCTTCCCTCAACTAGTACCAATGGCATTTGCTTGCCCAGTATTTTCTCATTTGTCTATGGATTGTTACAATTTGCTGCTCTAGAAATGGAAAGTTTCATGACCAAATGAACATAAGAACTGCTGGGATAAGATAAATTTAAAGGGAATTCACAGTGTTCTCTGAAATGTGTTAGTATTTCCCTAATTTATTTGATCACAGAGTACTTTCTCACAGAGTATCTGATAGTTTCTCTAGTCAGTGGAACATAGTTTAAGAAATGCAAGCCTGGTACCATGTTAGAAACAGAAGCATGGCATTTGCCTCTAAGGAGCTTACAAAGAAAGTAGGGAAATGAAACTATAGTTTATGAACTAATATAATTATATATTTCTGTTCTTATAAAACAAGATTAGCTTGAAGAGCAATTTACAAGGCTGTTAAACTCTGAGGTATCCTTTAAACACTGACAAAAAAATCATAATTTAATCATATGTGTTATGTTTTGCTTTTCCAAAATTTGAGTTTTTCCATTGAAAACAAGATATTTTGTAACACAAGGAAAGAAATCTTATGCGCTGAAATTTAAATTCATTTTCTGGGAAAGTTTTAGCATGACTGTAGCGTTTCATATCAACAAGGCCTAATTTAGTAAAATTGTCTTGTGTCCCTTTTTGCAGTCAAATGCTCTACCACTGAGCTATACCCCCCCTTGTGTCCCTTTTTGGAATGAGATTAGGTATAATTAGATATGTACATTGATTTGACTGAATGGGAATCAAAATTGAAGACCATTGAATTATGTTACTTTTGATATAATTTAAAATAATGTCTACTTTGATAAATAACTTATTAAAAATGATTCCTTCTAAGTGACCAAATTAGGTAATTCATTTAGGAAGATTCAAATAGCCTGTTCCCTTTTTTCTTTTTTTTTTTCCAGAAGCAAGTTGTTTTAAGAAAGCTCAGAAAATGAGAGATGATGTGTATAAAGAGTTTATCTCAATACTTTCCATATAGTAAATATCCAATAAGTATTGACTATTCATAATAAGGAAAAAAATAGAAGAAATGGTGTGATTAGTTTGATAAAAAATAAACTATAACCATTAAGTTACTCATCTTCTGCCTCTATCACTTCTTTTTTTCTGCTTCAAGACTTGATTTATTTCTGAGGAAAGACTGGGAAATAATGTGTTATGGCTCAGGCATTGTAATAAAACAACTGAATCTCATTTTAGCATTTTATAAGAACATCCACTAGGTTTGGTTTCTACAGTTGTTCCCAAGATTTCCACAGCTCCTCAGGGTGCTCCCCTGGCTTTCTTAGCTCAGTGACATGTAGTTTGTTAAGCAACCTGATCTGCTTTTGATCTCTTCTGGCTGTCAGCAGTGTTTCTTGTTGCAGTCCTGCCAAATGACGACTTCTGTTCCAGTGCCTTTCTTAGTTAGAAGTTGTAGCAATTGCCACATGACTTAAATCAACTCAACATGTACGGGGCATTGAGTAATTAAGTTACCGGAACTGGACAAGAATGTTCTCATGCAAATTATTTCTGTATCCTCCCTCCCTCCCCCCACCTTCAATAAGAGACTTGAAAATGTTTAAAATTCATGAACTATATCTTCAAATTGAAGTCATGTCTGTGTTCAGAGATATACAGGAGAACCCAGTCTTTAAAATTGTCTGTATTGACTTATATTTGTGCGTGGCAATTTTATTTACAATTGTAAATTTCTGATTTTTTTTTTGTTTGAGGGAAAAATGATATTATGAACTCAATTCAAATGAAACCAATAGCTTTTTAAAAAGTAACATTTTGGGCGCCTGGGTGGCTCAGTTGGTTAAGCGACTGCCTTCGGCTCAGGTCATGATCCTGGAGTCCTGGGATCGAGTCCCGCATCGGGCTCCCTGCTCTGCAGGGAGTCTGCTCCTCCCTCTGACCCTCCTCCCTCTCATGCTCTCTGTCTCTCATTCTCTCTCTCTCAAATAAATAAATAAAATCTTTAAAAAAATAAAAAATAAAAAGTAACATTTTACTATGATTTTTAAAATGAGTCTCAGTTCAGCATAGGAACATCAAACAGCACTGAAAAATGTGGAGAAAAAATTGTGTTTATTTGTGATTCTACAGTCCAATGATAAATAACATTAGTATTTGGTATATTTTTATCTGGTGTGGGTGTGTATTGCTTGTGTATGCACAAATTATACCACTGGAGCCATGACATATGTAACTGTTACATTTTCGGCTTTATAGTTGGGTCATTTATTTATTTATTTATTTATTAAAGATTTTATTTATTTATTTGACAGGGAGAGAGGGAACACAAGCAGGGGGAGTGGGAGAGGGAGAAGCTGACTCCCAGCAGAGCAGGGAGCCTGATGTGGGGCTCGATCCCAGAACCCTGGGATCCTGACCTGAGCCGAAGGCAGACGCTTGATGACTGAGTCACCCAGGTGCCCCTATAGTTGGGTCATTTAATTAATTCACATTTATATTCTCTCATTATCCTTATTCTGCTTTGGCTTTGCTTTAATATGCACATTATGAATTCATTCATTCAATCATTCATTCATTCATTGTCTTGCTCTGTACTTAGTGAAAACTTTCAACTTGAAGACTGATGTTTTCCTTAATGTCTTCGGAATTCTCAACAATTATCTGTTCAGTGTTTATCACTTTTCTTTCCTTTACCTGAAACTCTTCTTAGATGTACATTGGAGCCACTTTAGTCTCACTCTCTATGTTTCCTAACTTCTCTTTCATATTTTAAAAATCCACCACCACCTTTTTTGCTATAATCTTCATGCATTCCTCAACATTGTCTTCTAGTTCATTAAGTCTCTTTTTGGCTCTGTCCAATCTGATGTTTGTATTATCAGTATAACTAGTCATGATAATATTTTTGTTTCCAGGTTTTCTAATATGATTTTTATCACATGTATTTTTACCTTTAAAGTAATTTCTTGTTCTTATTTTAGATATTATCTTTCCTTTATCTCTTTGAGGTTTATAAAAATATATTGAAGACCTTTTTGGATTTTCTATAGTTTTTGTTTCATCCAAAATGAATCCATCTTTCATTTGTTAATAGTTATAAGCTATCTTTCTATTCATTAGTTTCATTTTGGTATTGGAATGTTGATTTAAAACAAGTGTCAGAAAATTACAGCCTGTGTGTTAATTGAGCCCTCTTTTTGTAAGTCAAGTTCAGCTGGGACATAGCCATACACACGCAATTATGTATGTATTGTCTATGATTGCTTCTGTGTTGCAAGCTGAGGCTTTGACAGAAACTGCCTATCAGTCTGTCAGTCCCTTGCTCTCTCCCTTCTCCTGACCCCCCAAATCCTTCATTCTCTTGATTTTTTCAATTGCTTTGACAAGGCCTGTTTTTGCCCCCCAGGCCAGAACCAAAGCTTCTGTTGGCAGCCTGGGACTCCTGCCCTGTGCCTACATAAATGTACATACATGTACATATGAGGCTTATTACAGATTCAGTATCAAACTAGTGACTGACTTAGCTCAGGGCTGCCTGGAAAGCTGTGTCTGCCTAGGCTTGCTGCCCCAGTCACATAGCTACATGTGGACTGTAGCTGTTTTCATCCTCCTTTCACAACCTGGGGAGTTCAGTCACAGCTCTGGGTCTCCAGTAATGAGACCGGTTCCATTTCCAGCTGTGTGAACTCTCCCTTCACCAGGCTCTACATAAGCCAAGCTCTTTACCTTCTTCTCTACATGCACGCTCCAGTGACCTCTTGCTTCAGCACTGCTTATTAACTTGGGCTACTCTAAAATTTCTGGTCCAAGGAGATATTAACATTTTTTAAAGTATACTGTGTTGTTTGCTTTTCTCTTTTTATGTTTTCATTTATTGCTATGTGTTTTCAGCAGAAGGAAGGCTCAGCCTATGAATTCATCGTTCCATTTGACTGGACATCTGTATTCACTTTTATAACTTACATATTTTTTCCCACTGAAAATTATAACATGAGCATTTTCCCATGCCATTAATACAATTCAAAAACCATTTCAGATGATTTCATAATAATCCTCCTCATGATTGTGCCATAATTTAGTGAGTAATTTGATTCTTGTAAGAAAGAAATTAGACTTTTCCCAGTTTTCTCTACTCTTAAGAAATATGTTGACCATCTTTATTCATAGTGCTTTTACTATATCTCTGATTATTTCCTTAACATAGATTCCTAGAATTATAATTACTGGATCAGAAGCCATGAACTTTTTTTTCAGATTCTTAATAATTTATTAGATTTAGATTGTAAGGAATCTTGGAGCTATTATAGTCTAATACCTTAATTATTCAACAAATGTTTATTAAATTAATAGAAAGTACAAATAAAAAATAGACCCCTCATAGTTCATAGATTAATAAGAGGGCCAATGATTATATGAATAACCACTATGTGGTATAACAAATATTTAGTTATATAAAGAAGATACTATAGAAACATAGACTTAAATATATATATATAATTGGAGAATTATATTTAAATCAGACTTTGAAATATCAGTAAAATTTTCTCCAGGAGAAAGAAAAATAAAATTTCAACAGTGGGAAAGAGCATGAGCAAAGTCACCAGTCTTGCCACATTTTTGGCTTTGATTATCTATTGACCCATGGGGCCAGGCATTTCTTAATTTATATCAGGTTTACATCTGAGGGACAAAAAATATTCATACCTGAGTTGGCTTACTGCAACAGAATTCGTAAGTACGGTCAGAATTGTGCATATATATGGTTTGATAAAGCCCCCCAACCAGTAATTTTTATATGCCTTTCAAGGTAGCTTGCTGTGCTTACTCTGTGTCAGTGTTTTACATATATTAACATAATTTAATCCCTATGATGATAATATTATCATTAATCTTCTCTTTAGTGAATTGGTAACTACAAGTTAGAGATATTAAATACCCTGCAAAGGGGACTGGATCTGAACCTGGGGAACCCAATCCAGAGCTCATCCTCTTAACATCAACGCTAATGTTGCTCCTGTTAAGGTTTTTCTGAATGGAACCCTTCAGGGAAGATTTGACATTGACTGCCCTTAGCTCTTAGTACATGCCTGACATGATCTGGACTCAGTAAGTAAGTAAGTGAACCAATAAAGTAAAGAAATGGATGGTAAAATCTGATAAAACTAGAATATAGGGTGCTCAGGGGTGTGCAATTGGAGGATGTCTAGGCACCCTTGAGAAGGGTCTTAAGGACTGACTGAGGAGTTTGGACTTGATTCTGTGATTGTTGCTTAGACATGGGAATGCTTTTAGGCAAGGATGCAACACACTTGGACATGCATCTTTGAAAACCCACCATGAAGATTTTGTGAATGATGGTTTACAGGGGAGACCAGAAGCAGGAGACCTAGCTAGCTAGTCATAGACGTTGAGGGCATAAGCTAAGTTCCTTGTGGTTGGAATGAAGAGGAGAAAAGGTTATGGGAGTTTTCCGAGATACACTGGAACAAGATTCTGTAATTGCACTGATATATACAAGGTAAAGAAAAAAGAGATACAAAATGACTTTAATTTCTATCTTATATACCTGGATGGATGCAAACCTATTACAGAAGGAAACACAGGAGGAGTGAATAGAGGTGGAAAGTAGTCTATGACTTAGTTTGGACTTGTTAAAGTCCTTCAGAACTTGAAGAGATTACATCAAAAATGAAGTAAAAAAATATGCAAGGAGCATGAAAAGCCCACAATTCTGTTGTGACTTGGCTAAGATCAGAGCTCCAAGTGAGTCAGCAGCAGATACCCAATTTCACACATTCATTTCAGCATGCTTTCCACCACCCACCCAGATTTTCCTATTACATCTAGAATTGTAATTCCTACTAAAAGTCAAGAGCACCCTTAGTATGAGAAATGATATGATTTTAAAATTACTCTACTAAGGTATATTTTAATTAGAAATAGGTGAGAACCTGAATCTTTCAAATTATAGTGTGCTTTAGCATAGCAGATGAAAGAGTGGAAGGGATACCAATAGAATCCCACAGTAGTTGTTGAGCTCTGTTTCTCTTTTTATATGGCATTTCTATATGACCTTCTCTTCTTCTGTTATATGTATCCGTCTCATGTAATGTAAATTTTTTTACAAGTAATCTATCAAATTTTCATTATCCTAATATCCTCATCTGAAACAGTAGAGCTGTGTTTTTACTGTGTGTAATTTTCCTTGTTGGAATTTTATATGTATCAAGCATGTCTATAAAATACTGAGCCTGGTCTGCTTAAGTCAACAAAGTTTATCCAAATAAGTGTTCTCCTCAAATGCAGCTGAACTCAGAACTGACATTTATTGAAGCACCTTTTATTGAAGATACTTTGCTCAATTCCTAGAGAGAAAAGATGAATAATAAATTGGTGGTTATATTTCAAGAATGTATCTGTAGTCAAGAAGCCAAACACAGGCAGGTCATTACCCCATAGTATTGCAATGATGTTGACAAATAGATACAGAAAGCAGTGTGGAAGGTAAGCTGTCCACTTCCCTAATTTGTCATTTTGTATCTCTTTTTTCTTTACCTTGTATATATCAGTGCAATTGTACGTTCTTGGAATTGTAAACAATCCTATGTGACTTAAATACAGGCTTAGTGCAGGGGAAGTAGAAAGTGATAAAACCGTAGAGATATGTAGCAACTAGATCACAAAAGCCAACATAGGCACGCTGGGCAGAGACACTGGAAATGGATGAGGAGTATGTGTGTACCTGGAATAGATGGGAAGGAGAATGAGGAGGGGCAGAGAAGAATTTCAGGGAGAGGAAAGTCTAAAAGCCCCTGTATTCTCAGAACACAGTGAGCATGACATGAGAGAGAAAGTTTTCCAATCATGTATAGTGTAACAAGTTTATATGCTTTATAAATTTACATTTTATTCCAAATGCAATATCCAGCCCCTTAAAGATCCTACTTATGGAATTAGAGTGATATGATTTATGTTGTGAAAATATTGCTCTGGCAGGCACAGAATTGGGGAGACCAGTTAGGAAGGGGCTCAAATAAAAGATGATGGTGGTTTTAACCAAAGATGGTACAGAGAAGATGGAGAGAAACTAACAGATCTTTCTAATTGTTAGGGGCAGTGAGGGTGATGTAAAGTAGTGGTATCACTCCCTAATCTCCTTTCAGTCACACTCTGCAGTTTGCTATAATGTTTTGCTGTTTGAGATGTTTACATTTCTTGACAAAAGCTTTGAAAGAAATGTATTCATTTTTGATATTTTTTCCAAAGTTAGTAAGCTTCACGTATCTTTCTTTTCTCATTCCCCCTTCCCTCCCCCATATTAATATGCAGATGCACTCAATTCAAATAAACAGTTTTCAAGATTTTTAGACTTTTCATGCTGTAAATCTCTTGAGCCTCCATTATTTTCAGTGGTAATTTTGCTAGTGGAAGGGAGAGTTAATGAGAAGAAAATAAAGTCATCAGTCATTCAATTCTAAGATTTGATGCCATTTATTCATATTAGAAAAAACTAGTAAGGTTGTACTTCCTCATTTTCACTAATCACTTGCTTTTCTGAGCCAACTGCCTTGAGAAAACCACAGCTAATTAAAGGTAGGTGATTAGTTCTCTGACAGTTTGAGTTAAGATAACATTTAATTTTATAAATTATCCGTGATTGTGTTACAAAGTGTATTTTACAAAAATGTTTTTCTTTTTGTGCAACAGCCCATTTAGATTAATTCAAAGAAGTAAGATGCCCTTTCGCACGGGGACCCAGTATAAGCCAATTATCACGTGAAAGCGTAGTCTTCCATATGTAGTATGTGCTCACTGTGGGCGTAAAATCATTTACAATAGTCTCCATGTGAAGGTTTCATTCTCTGTGACTGAGGTTCTGCAGTTGTTTTTTTGTTTGGTTTTTTTTTTTTCATTTAAAATTAGCAAACTCCTCCTCCTTCTTCTGTACTCAGCTAAAATGATTTCTCTTCCGGAAGCTGTCTGGATGAACTTGTCCTATAGGAGAACATTGGTAAAGGTACACTAATATCTACATAAATGGAAATTTGCAGAGATGCATGACAGCATGTTAAATGTGAGAGTGTAAGTGTCAAGAACTTCTTAAATTACACCTAGAATCTCATCTCAGGATACAGAGTAGTATCCTTTTCAAATATACAGAAAGTCAGAGAATGTGAAATATTGGCAAAGATGTGGATTAATGAGAACTCCTTTACACTGATGATGGCAACATAAATTGACATGCTTTATTTGGAAAACTTGAAGGTAGTGGTTGTCTCTGGGGCCAAGGGCAGAGTGTAGGGAGCCACGGGACTCTTCCAAAGTATTGATTAAGTTCTGTTTCTTTTTTTTTTTTTTTTTAATTTTTTATTTAAATTCCATTTAGTTAACATAGAGTGTATTATTAGTTTTGGGGGTAGCATTTAGTGATTAATCAGTTGCAAGTTCTGTTTCTTAAGTTGGAAATTGAGTAAATGTTAAGTACATGCTATGTATGCTCCTCTATAGTATGACATGCTTCGTAATTTTATTTAAGAGGAATAAAAATAGGCAGCCACCCAGGAATATGTTTGAATTAGAGTTGAAATTCAATCATCTTGGGCCCCACTAATTTAAAATGTGTGATTACTCAGCCTTTTTTATTCTTTATGAAGAAATTATATAGCATAGCAAATTCAAAGGTAAACACAATTAAAGAACATATGAAATTTAATTAAAAGAACTAGCTATGTTTTAAATGACTTTGAATATATGTTTGCAGATGAATTGTACTAATATATAACATTTTGGGGGTAAATATTAATCTGAAAAACTGGCATATCTTCTGGTGAACAATTCAAACAGACATTATGTACAAGAAATTAATAAAAACAAAATTAAGTACTAGTCCCAGAAAACTGCGAGTACACAGAAAAAGATAATCCATTCATTTTGGTTTACTGCTTCTACTAGTTCTGAGTGAAGTCAGAAAAGCGGAAACCACATTTATTATTTAATAGAATTAATTTAATATGGAGAATTAGGTTAGCACATGTTAGAGGACAGAAAAAGCAAAAAAGGAATGCTCAGGTAAATATTGGAAGCAGCTATCATTCCTTGGGGAACCAAGTGAAGAAGTTGAGGTTATCAAAGAACCTAGAGATTCCAGGAGAGCGCTCTGAGGGGCTGGGCCCTAGATCTCTGATCTCTGAGAGGGTATGGCCTGGACAAAGAGTACCTGAGTAGTTTGGATGGGGGACCCTGCAGAACTGTGATTGAGCACTCAGAGGAGGAGTCCCACAGAGCTGGATTGAAGAGGACAGGGAGAAGGACCCCTCAGAGCTGAAATCGGGAGCTCAGTGGTTCTGACAGAGCTGGGACTAAGGAGTTTGGAGAGAAGGAGCTCCACATAGCTGGGACTGGGGGGATGAGAGGTGAGACTCCACATAGCTAGGATTGGGGACCTTAGAGGAGGGGTTCTGCCTGGCTGCACTGGTACTTTCAAGGGGTGCAATGATGCTGGATTGGGCCTGTGAAAACAAGCCAGGACCTGGAACCACCTGCTGATGTGGGGAGAGGAAAAGAGTCTGGGGATGGTGCTCAAGGGAGCAGCAAATCCCCATCCACTGCTCTTGGGGAAATCTGTCAGGAAGCCTGCTGGCAAAGGAGAAAGGTAGTTTGCTGAACCCCCAGTGTCCCAGACCTCAGTATAGCCATGTAGTTTGGGAGCTAAGAGACAGTATCTTAATAACTAGACATACTGTTTACTTATTTTATTATTTAATTTTAATTTATCTATTTAAATTATTCTAAGGTGGTCCTACAAGTCTCTCTCATGGCTTTCAAAGCTAAAGATAAGTAGAAGAGATTTAGAGTTCTTGGAGATCCTTAAGAGACATACTGTTCTCTTCTCCAGCTAACATTTCTTTAGGCTATCTTCCCACTTTATTTAGTTCTTTCTTTGCTGCTTTGTAGACATTCTCACAGGTGATTATATCCACTTCCAAAACTCAGAGAAGAAAAAATCAGAACAGAGGATGGATAGATGATTCTGACCAATGTCTAGTACAATAGAAAGGTGGTGTGCCTGTTTGAGTAGCACATTATGGTTAATAACACCCCACGTCTTGTTTGGTTCTGATAGTAGTTGACTTGTTAACTCAGTTATCCCCATGATCTGTGGTTCATCCTTCACAGACCTCTACCCCATTTCTGTGCTACGTGTGCTCTTCTGTGTCACAAAGTGTACAACTTTGTATGTGTGTCTTTTGAAACTCATGGCTTCTGGTAAACCCTATGATCAGGAACATCTAAAATTCTGGTGCTGTGTTCGAAGACTTAAAACTTCACACAAGTTTCTAATTAATTTTCTAATTAATAAAAGTAAAAACAGAGGAAGTTAACGTATATTGAGGCACTACCAGAGGTGCTGTGTTCCTCATGTGCATTAACCCTGGCGCTAAACTGCTGGATATGACCATTGCCATCTCCATGTTGCAGATGAAATGACTAAGGTCAGCAAGACTCGGGAACCTGTCCGAGGTCTCTCAGGTAATGGGTAGTGAAAGAACAGTTGAAATAAGGCAATCAGAGAAAGACAATTATCATATGATCTCACTGATATGTGGAATTTGAGAAACAAAACAGAGGATCATAGGGGAAAGGAGGGAAAAATAAAACAAGACGAAACCAGAGAGGGAGACAAACCAGAAGAGACTCTTAATCTCAGGAGACAAACTGAGGGTTGCTGGAGGGGTGTGGGGTTGGGGGATGGGGTAACTGGGTGATGGACATTAAGGAAGGCATATGATGTAATGAGCACTGGGTGTTATATAAGACTGATGAGTCACAGGCCTGTACCTCTGAAACCAATAATGCATTATATGTTAATTAATTGAATTTAAATAAAAAATGTTAAAAAACAAAAAGAACAGTTCAAATCTAGTTCTCCCTCTTCCAAAGCTTGGGCTCATGTTCTAATGTGTTGCTTCTCTATTTTATTAAAATACTTTACATTTCTTCATCTACGTTAATAGAATATTAAAGGATACCTGGAGATACTAGTTATCAATCCGTAAGATTGGCAAGAGTCCTAAGTGTAATTTTCCATAAAATTTCCTTCTTAACCAACAGGGAATGTTAGAGATGATTACAACTGTAATTGTAATTGAATTTGAATTCTTTGAATAGTTTAAAATTCTTAAGTCAGAGTTACTACTCTCTCTCTTGTTTTGTTTTTGCTTTTGGGATATGTTTAGTAGACTTTACTACTTCCCCAAACTTAAAACCTATAAATCCCCTAATAAATCTTTTAACTTCATTCCATTTCTTTCTAACACTTACTGTTCCTTTGAATGAGAGACTAGCTGGTACGTTGTTAAGCATTTTAATAACTCACTCTACATTTCAAATATTTAATAATTTTCTCAGCGTTTCTTCTGTTCTCTCCTCCTGCATATATGTTTCTTTTTTATGGTTCTTCATGTACCTCGTCCTCTTTTTGTTCTGTGAATTTAGGAAACTCAAACTGACAAGACATTTGAGCCCCAACAGTTTTCTTTGCTTTAAATATCTTTTGCTAATTTTATGTTTGTAAGCCCAAACTAGAAAATATTTCCATTTAGAGGTGGTCTGTCTTGAATTTTGATTTCTTAAGCACTGGACAAAATGTTGCTTTAGATCTTGAAAGCAGACGCACCAGTTATACGCAAACAATCCTGGAACACTACATCAAAAACTCGTGATGTAATGTATGGGGGTTAACATAACATAATAAAAAAAAAAGAATTTTACTCCTTGGGGACATTATGCTTTATCTTTAATTATTTTTAAAATTGTGAACTACTTTAATACCACAGTGGAGTCCACTAGCAAGACACCATTCCAGGAGTAAATAACAGTCTCAGTTTGGCATCTGTTTCAGTTGATGGATGTGACTCACTGCAGCCTGACTGCATGGGACATTTACTAAACTCCTTTATGTCATTGAACACCTGCCATGTCCGTTACACTCCGGTTCCTGCATCAGTGCACATCAGAATTGGAAAATGTTGGCAACCACAGTGACAGTCCTACTCCAGAGACTCTCAAGGGGACTGAGATTTCTAGGCCAGTCATAGATGCCCACGATTATACCTCAAGTCATCATCTAATAATGGGTGAGGTGGGGCAGCCAATATGAAACCAGGCATCTGGCCAGTATTACCAAAATTGTGTATAAGCTGCTGTGAGCGTCACTTACGCCTTCAATAAACATTATCTCCTAGTCCTATGATTTTACTGTATCCTTAGAAAATGTCAGCGGGTTTGCTTTGATTAAGTTCATATATGCAGTATATTAGGGTAGATTATATAATCCTTTAAGTTTTATGTAAATCACTTTTATACTCAAGACATTGTAACATTTGTAGTCTTTAATGTTAAAGAATTCATTTGTGGGACGCCTGGGTGGCTCAGTTGGTTGGGCATCTGCCTTCAGCTCAGGTCATGATCTCAGGGTCCTGGGATCGAGCTCCAGGTCAGGCTCCATGCTCAGTTGGGAGCTTGCTTCTCCCTCTCCCTCTGCCCCTCCCCCCAGCTTGCACCTGTCTGTGTGTGTGCGTGTGTATGTGTGTGCGTGCTCTCTCTCTCAAATAAAATCTTTAAAAAAAAAAGAAAGCAAAGAAAATTTAGAAAAAAAAGTATTCATTTGCACAAATCCTAAATATTTGAGCAACTTGCTTCTTGAAAATATTATGGTTAAAGATGTATTCATTTGAAGAATTCTAGAACCATATGTCAAATATTATAAGCAGGTTAGTTTGTGGTAAGGGTGCTTTTATTATTTTATTGTAAGATGCTGCATCTGTCATCTTCAATATGGTTTAAAACTATGAAGTAATAACCTTTTACAACCATCTTAGGAAAGTTGAATATTTTTACTATTTGGAAGAGTAGAGCTTGTAAGTCATCTTTAAAAATCTGCCTGGTAACCATTACCAGTGTGTTTGCTCTCCCCGTGCAGAGTCAGTCAAACCATCAGCTAAAGAGACACTGTACCTGACGCTGTAGAGACTTCACACTCTTAAACTGAAGCCATATGCAAAAGAAATCCAAGCTTTACGCTCTCTGTGAGGCGTACTGGGCTGTTCTTAACATTCCAAAGAAGAAATCATATGGAAACCGCCTAGGACCAGGTCTTTGGTTAGGAGGCTTAAAAGTCCAAGTTAGACAGACTGGGACATGTTGTTATTCTTTGTTGTTGTTTGTTTATAACTTTTTATTTGATATAAATCAAGCTTACAGAATAGTTGCAAAGCTAGTACATGGGATTCCTGTATATTCTTTCCTTAGACTATCAGTTGTTTATTTTTTGTCCCATTTGCTCTGTCACTCCCTCCCTCCTGTCCCCCATATATAGACATGTATGTGTGCATGCTTGTATATACATATGTGGGTGTGCATCATTTTATTTTTCTGAACCAGATACCAGCAAGTGAGAGATACCATGCTCCTTTATCCCTAAATACTTTAGTGTATATATGCTAAGTACTTGGGCATCCTTTTGTGTATACACAGTATAAGCATCAAAACAGGAAATTTAACATTGAAAAATACTATTATGATAATAGCCCACAGTCCATATTCAGAAGTGTTCTTTGTAGCTATTTTGCCAATCCCTAGGTCACACATTGCATTTAATTTTCATGTCTCCTTGGGCTTATTTAATATAGTGCAGTTCCTCAGTCTTTGTCTTTCTTGACCCTACCATATTTAAAGACTGCTTATTTTGTAGACATCTCCATTGGATTTATCTGCAGAAGTGATATGTGTCCCTTCTGCAGGCCCGTGATGTCAGTTTGTCTCATTACAGCTAATGCTAATGCATCATTTTGATCACTTTGCTTAGGTGGTATCTGCCAGTTCCTCCACTATGAAGTTATATGGGTTTTTTGTTTGTTTGTTTTTGGCTTTTGTTTTTTTTTTTTTAATAATTAGTAAGTAATTTGTGAGGTGACTCTTTGAGAGTATGTAAATATCTTATTTTTCAGCAGACTTTTACCCAGGAATTCTAGTGTCTATTAGGGTATCTGGCCCCATTAGTCCATCTTTATTTATGAGTTGAAGCTTGCCATTCTTTTGTATACATTTATCTTAAACAGATTTTGGTATAACTTTAATTTCATTTTAAGTTAATTTGGTCTTTAACATTTTATGAGAGATTAATCACTTTGAACTGAGGAGAGGTTAAAGGAAAACTTGGTATTCCTGTTCCGATAGAGTCTCAATGTTATCTTCAGAATTCCTGCAAATTTCTACAATTTGCCTCATTTTTCTCTGAAACATTCTGAGCTAGTAGTAATGTTCAGTCTCAGAAATCAAAAATTGTCCCTATGAAATATGATATGATTTGGAAAAGTAGAATAGCTAGAAATAGTCAAGTTTATTTTTTTAGTAGAAAATAGTCTTCAGTAATGTCATGATGTCATCATTTATCATATTAATGTTTCCCAAAAGAAGTTTGATTTTAAACGATTAGGTTTGATTTATGCATGGATTTATTTATGGAGGTTTATCATTGAATGTCAAAATTCCCTAAGACCTTTCCTTTGGCCGGTTCGCTGGTGGTTCAGAAATTTAGAAGAGACAGTGATCTGGTAATAAACAGATCATTCTTTACTACATCGATGCCTTCTTTTCACTTTTTTTTCATACCATAAGTGATGCATCATCTATTTTAACGGAAGAAGTGTATGAATATCTTGTGTATTTAACCTCTAAAGGAAAAACTGTGGCAAAATGTATTGTTTTAAAAGGGAGCATGTTGCCTTCTAAAGTTAAAATAAGAGCAAATCTCCACCTCTAGGAAGTGTTGTGATTCATAAGATTGATGTCTTTTTGCATTGTTGACCATGTTAAAAAAATAAATATTCAGACAATGGGAGAATATATTTTTAAAACATCAAACCTCACCCAAATAAAAAAGCACTCTAATCATTTTGGCAAAATCACAACAGAAATATTGCATCATTTGTTTTAGTCCTAAGAGACTGAACTGGGTCTGTCTGTGTTTTATGTGGGATGTTGTTATGACATTCTTTTTTAAATTATTTGTGCACATGTGTGCACTAGCGTTGGGTAGACGGGAGACTGCGAAAAGATATATCACTTTTCCATAGTCTTGAGAGTTGTTTCATTGGTGTTTGCAGTATTGGGTACATGTGTTCTTGCTCCTTACCCAAACAGAGACTCTGAATGTCTGAGTGGAGACCAGTTGTTTTAGAATTCTAGACCAATCTTGTTTTGTTTTGTTTTGTTTTTCAGCCTATGGGGAGTCAAGTAGAGGGACTGATATTTTAAAGTTGAAATGAAAGTAGTGAAAGGCTATCCTAATTACATCCTTTGAGTTTGTAACAAATATCTATTTAAAGGTGTCTTTTCTGTTGAGTTAGAGATTGACTCTTCCAAATCCTTTTGAAGAACATGCTTCAGGTGCCCACTACTACACAACCGGAATTGGTATTTGAAATGAAACTTGCTACCCTTAGATTAGACTCCCTCTGTGTTGTACCAGTGGACAAGACCTAAAGTCAGTATGCGAAGCTAGAGGCAGAAAATTCAGTTCTCTATGAGAGACTGTCTCCAGATGAGAACTGAAACAGTGGAAGAGCTAACCTCAAAAGTGGAGAGCTCCTCGTCACTAGAAATGTTCACATGCAGGCCTGGAAACTCAGAATAACTGTACGGTATATAATTTTTATGACTTCATCTCTTGCAAATGTTATAACATTTCCGTATCATTCAGTCAGTACATTCAAGGTTGAGTCAACATCAGTGTCTCCTCCCAAAGCCTACAGAGTACAAAAGTGTGGAGTTTTGTTATATAAAATGATGCTGTTTTACATAGATACCACATATGTCAAATAAGTAATTTAGAATTGTTTTAATTTTACTTTGAATCCCCTTACTAATAGAGTGAATCCATTAAATGATCTAAATGACCACTCTGGTTATTGCTTATAATAAGAAAACATTAAGTTTTCGTGTTTCCTAAGGCCAAATCTGAAAAGAAAGTGTATTGCCGACAATGTACACTCACAGTTTGTCATGTGTTTATGCTTAGACCCACCAGCAACCAACTTGGAGAACTTGCTCATGCAGGCAGAGACTTACGGAGACAGTGACTAACTGACAAAGTTATGGTCCTTCCAATTTCTGAACACATAGATAAATTGAAGAGCATAACAAGTGGTGTCAAAGGGACCATGGGGGGTCATTGATTCTAGCCAATGTCATCCATAGTATCAACACAGAGTGTGTCGTCAGTGGCTTTTAGGTGTGTCTCAGTCAAGGGTGAGATCGGTCAGTGATTAGTAACTACCGGTAAATATGATATATATAAAACTCACTCTAGGTTGTCCCTATAGAAACGTCATACTCACAGTCTGAAGCATGGCCTTCAGTGCTTGAGATTTAGAGATAACTGTTTCAGTTTCCTTGTTGTGTCATTGTGGTGTATGGTGGTGGTAAGAGTGTCACAGTAATTAGAGCAAACATACTACTCTTACAACGCATGAGGCAGTCTTCCTTGTATTTTACCTACACAAAATCCTCTGATCTTTACAGTGAAGTAGGCGCTATTATCATCCCTCGTATTACAGGTGAAGAACCTGAGGCACAGAAAGACTAACTACCTTTCTGAAAGTCACAGCTATTATGTCTTATCTTTTTGTAACCTGTAGACTGTATTTGTCCATGCAAGTGCATCATGTTTTGAAAACAATGACTTGTGTATGTGAACTGACAAAAAAAATTGATAATTCCTCTTACAGGAATGATTATTTAAGGAGCAAAACTACATGTATTGTGCTTTCATTCATTTCAATTTGAAACAATGTTCACTTTCAAAATCCCTCAGTTGAAGAGTGCACCTGCAAAACACCTGTTAAAGAGTATACTTAAAAAATCATTCAGTTCTGTTGAGCTTTGTTTTGAGATATAAACTGAAGAGCTCAGAGTGACCTTAATTTATTCCACTGGCTACCATGTCCAAACTAAGGTACTGTGGGATTTGTGTGTGTGTGGTATCTCTGTCCTCTTTTATTGCATTTACATGATAAAGGACTACTTTGACATTAATCTGCAGACATTTGATTGTTAGGGATCAGATTTTTCCGAAATCCATCTTTAGGATAGATACACAAATTTTATACTTCTCTTATGGTACAGCTGAATCTATGGATCCACTGTTGGCAAGACTAGGGTATTTTGAATATTACTCAGAAGTTATAAAGGATTTGTGTTTATTTATTCATCACTCTTCCCAGGGCTCACAGCGTACCTTTGCTGTGCAGGTTTTCTTGGACATTTGTGCTAACAGGCTTAGATGTTAACATTCCCGGTCTATTTCTGGGTTCTTTAATTCGTTACTTCCCATCCTTTCCTCACTGTTACACTGTGTCTTTTGTCTCTAGCCCCACTGAAACTGTTGTCACTAGTTGCCAAATTGAATTGACATTTATTTCAACCTTCATCATATTTGCTGTCTCTATTGCATTTGACTCGTTGTCTGCAACTCACTAGCCTGTTAGCTTCTTTAGCCGCACTCACTGCTGATTCTTCTTCTGATGCCTGATCATTCTTCTACATCTTCTCTCTTCACGGCCTCCTCTGTCCCTGCTTCTTCATAAAAGTTGGTATACCTCAGGTATGCCGCCTTGGCCCCGTCTTCTCACTTATACCTTTATCAAGTGACCTTATTCAGTGTTTCCGTCGTCACTCTATCTGCAGACCCATACACTCAAGCACTTGGTAGAAACTACTCATGGATGTTCCACTGGCATCTTAAAATGCAGTAAGTTTGAAACCAAATTCATTTTCTTTTCCTCTGAAAGCTACTCTTCCTCCTGCATCCTCTCTCCACAGAGCACCCAAGCTGCAAACCCAGATGGCATCCTTCATCCTCCCACCCCCCACCTTACCTCACACCCCCAGTGCCCGTTAGAATCACGGTGTGGACTTTTTCTGTGAGTCTTATCCTTGGAGATTACTTTTCTCCAAGCTGATGGGAGCATTGGCAGGGAGATTCTGAAAAGGCCCTCCAGTTGGTTTTAAAGTTTGTCTCTTCAAACTTTAAACTTTTGGCTTCCTTACAAACTAGTCAGTCACCAAGCTTTGCTATTTTTCCCTAAAATATTTCTTGAACCTGTGCTTTCTTCTATGTCTGCATATGATTTTGCTTTTGTCAATGCACGTACTCATGAGATGTGGTGAAGCCAGATATCATCTTTTTGCTGCTTCTATTTTTATTTTGTGGTTTGGATTTTTGTTTGTTTGTTTTGGTTTTGCTTTTTTTTTTTTTTTTGCTTTCAAACAGTGATAAGGAGGGGTTGGATTTTACCAAAGCAGTATGACTGTCCTCAGGCACCAGCACCATGAGCGTTGAAAGGCACAGCATAGGGAGACAATTTTTTTGAGGGTGCGTATTTAGCAGGTGAGGTTTAAGTCTAAAACCACAGTTGAGACTGTGGTACACACCATTCAGCTTAGATCCTGACTGGCATTGATATTAGCTCACCCGAAGGGCCAGTTCTGTGTTTTGATCTGGGAGTTGTTCCTGAAAACCAAATGCAGAGCGCAATTTCTCTGCTTTTACAAATATTTTATAAGCATCTTATTGGCTGCATTGATCTGCTTTAGGTAGCTAGAATGACTTCTGTTTCCAGAAATTGAATTCAATGTAATGTACAAACCAGGCTTACATGTGAAAGAATTTGCTGTTAGAAGAAAAAATTTCTGATTAATCAACTTGTTTCTTTTCCTTTGTGTCTGTTACGCAGCTTCATGCAAACTTGCTGAAGCAGGTTTATAAATGGCCATTGACCTTCTGGAAGCTCACAGAAAAGCAGTGACTCTAAACTGATTAACATTGATTGAACTTGGAGACTTGTAGAAGTTACAGCTGGAATATTCTAGTTCCCTAAAAAAATAACCAGACTGCTCATGATCATGGTTCATTTTAGAGAGTGGTGTACAATGTTCTTGCTTTAGACTGACAGTGATAAGATGGTGTTTGCTCTGCCCCCAAACATGTCAGTCTGTGGATGGCATTGATGTTTTGGAACCCATTTTCTAGTGAAAATATCTAAGAGATTTTTCTTCTTCCAGTCCTCTGGCTGGATTTTTCTTTTTATTTGGAGGCCTAATTCATGCTTTCTAGCATTAGCTCTTTAACCCAATACAAAATCATTTGGGATTAGGAAGGTCTTTAAATCAGACAGAAAGCTGACCTGATTGGAATTACTCAGTTATACCAACATTCTTTAACAGAAATTTTTTTTTAAATTTGGATTTCACTGTAATGCAGATTTTCCAGCAACTCTCTCATTGTTACGTTTTTAATAATGTTTCTAAATGAACTTCAAGGTTGTAAGATTATAGCACTTGGTGTTTTGTTTTTTTTTTTAAGTTTACATAGTCACATACCAATTTTGAAGATGATAAGTAATAGCCAGGATGATATGTTATATACCATGATGCACTACAATTAAGAGAAGAATGAAGTCCAGTTTTACAAAGAAATTTCCTTATTCCTGGGGCCCGTGGGTGGCTCAGTTGTTTAAGCAGCCAGTTCTTGATTTTGACTCAGGTCATGATCTCGGGGTCGTGGAATTGAGCCCTGTGTTGGGCTCCATGCTCAGTGTGGAGTCTGCTTGAGATTATCTCTCTCCCTCTGCCCCCCCAACACTCTCTTTCTCTCGCTCTCTTTCAAATAAATAAATAAATCTTAAAAAAATAAATTTCCTTATTCCTTATCACATTGAACATATTCATATTTATTATTGAATTATAAGAATTATATCTCTATATAAGTATATATAAACTCTACAACTTGACATTTTATTTTTATAGTTATCCAACAGTCTCTTCCTTCTTAATATGGTGAATAAGTAAAACAACAGTCACCTACAAATACAGGTTGTGTATCACAACGAAGAGCTTTGGAAATTTGGATTGGGTTTTTGTACATTTTGCATAAGACTTACGTGATGTTACAAATGAGCCACAACTGGAGGCTTTAGTACCCAGATTAAGGAAAGTCGTAATTACTGACATAGTTGAAAGTGCTTTTCTCACACAGGATTTTAGTGTTTCCTCAGTATTGAAGACACGAGGCACGCAGAGGTGAATAGGATAATCCTTGACTTCAGGGGATACAAAATCAGAGACAAAGATGCATAAACAAATAAATGCAATGAAATAATATCATTAATAGCTATGGTTTTTTTGAGAGTTTTTCAGGGGCTCAATGGTTAACACTCAAGGGCAACATCTTCATCATCCCAATTTCTAGTTGAGGCTCAGATAATTCAAAGAGCCAGCCCAAGATCACATAGCTACTAGTAGAACTAGGCCTGAATCCAGATCTCTTATCCAAAGATTTGCTTTTATCTTGTATCATTCACACATGTTGTACAGAGCAGAGAAATACGAAGTTCAGGGGGAGGTTGACCCTCTTGGCTTGGGGTGATAGTTAAAACTTGGGATGGATAAGTAGAAATTCAACAATTGGTTCTGAGGGGTAAGAGTATATCGGATGGGTGAATAATATATGTAAGGTGTGGAGCAATTTGAATAGATATGACATTTTGAAAATTAAGAAAAAGTTAATTGTGTCAGGATGGTCTAATTCATTTATGTATTCCATTCCACAGATAATTCTTGGATGCCTATTGCCTAATAGGGAATGTTAATGAGTAGATGGAGAATGGTAAGAGATCAGGGTTTTCATCTGTACTCAGAGTGGAATTTCTCTGTAACTCACTAAAGACATGAACTATCTATGGTGGACTTTTTTTTTTTTTTAACTGATATTTTAAATTACACAAGTAATTATGGGAACATATCTTCAGTATTTTATTATTTTTTATTTATTTATTTTTTGAGGGGGTATAGAGGGAGAGAATGTGGGGCTCAATCTCACAACACTGAGATCATGACCTGAGTCGAAATCAAGAGTTGGACATTTATCTGTCAGAGCTACCCAGGTGCCCCATATCTGGAGTATTTTAAAGCAAACTCCAGATATATCTTCCACAGGAGATAAACTGTAGAGAGAGATTTCTGCACAATATGTAGTTGAAAATTCCAGTAATTAGAACAACTCAGTAAGGAATAAGTGGCCTTGTAGGGAAATGAATAGACATCACTGGAAACACTGAGATACATTACAAGCATTTTTTGTGGCCTTCTGGAAGGAAGACTGAAAATGAGATGAGGTTGTCAGGAAATGACCCTAGAGAGCTTCTAGATCTAAAATTCTACTTAGTTCTTACTGTGTACGGGAAAATCTATAAGTGAAGGTGAAAAGAGAAGAAATAGAAAAAATAGTTTTTGTTTACATTTATATTAAAAATATTTAGTTCATATGAGTGGGCCAAAGACATTTATAAAATTAAGTGAAAATTAAAATACAACTTTCCTTCAGTTTTTTAATATTTTAAGTATTTTATTTATTTCTTATCTGTTATAGATTCTGTTGTTTCAAAGTTACTGAGTACATATGAAGACCTAGAGAAATTTTGGCACATTTTAGAAGACTTTGCTATGGACTGTCTTTGATTTAACTCTGCTTTCCTAACTAGTGAAAGTCTCCTTAGGTCACCAGATCCGTCGGATTAACTTCTGCAAGTGCCTAGTGTTAGGGTCTTTTTATAGCTCCCTAGACCTCTAGACATAGTGTAGTGTCATGAAGACAAAGACAGTTATTACTTTCATTTTCTAGTAAAAAGTGGCAGATGAAACAGTTGTGACTAATAGTCAAAATATTAATCTTCCTTGCCTCAGGCTTTTAGGTTTTGAAACTCAGACCAAGTGGAAAACTAGATCCTTTTTTTTTTTTTTTAATGTTGGCCTCAGCTATTAGACACTAGATTGGTAGTATTTTACTTTTCTTGTTGGAATTGGAAAATAATTAAAGACTGTATAGTTTCATAGAAGGCAAGCCTTCTGAGGACAGGGTTTTTGTCACAGCAGCTTTGCCCTGTCAGTCTGTCTGTGTCATGCAGGAGTAAGTTGGTTAGCAATTACAAACTGCTGAAGACCATTCAGAACAGCTCTTCATGTTGCCAGAAATAACTCACTGCATGATGGGGAGGGCGGATACATTTCCATCTCATTCCTTTTAAATCATTCAACCTGTTACTTTTAGAAAATACCTGAAAATATGACACTAAGTATGTCTTTCTTATGCATGTAGAGACATTAAAGAACATGGAATTTCTGCTACACGGGGCTGTCATAAGTGAACATTCCAGAGGAAGCTGAATGCCTATGTCTTCTCCTCAGACTCATCCCCTTCACCACATTTTTGACAAATAGCTCACTATTTTCTGAAGAGTACCAGTGATGAAGTGTTCATCTCCTGGCATGGCTGGTTACGTCACTGTGGGATTGCCCTAAACATTACCCATCCCCATTAACCCCCTTTACTTAGAACCAAAATCTCTCTCTCCATCTCTAATTTCTGGTTGTTTAGCTTCCTCCTTCCTTGGAATCAACAAAGAAGTTTACACCCTTTTGACCCTGAGACCAGACTTTAAGAGCGGCTATGATATTTCTTCTTAGACTTCTCCAAGCTAAGGCTCATTTGGTGAATAATGAACTAGAATTTAAACCCTGTCTCCCCATCTGCTAGATTCCAATCGAGTACGTTCGTGCTGCAACAGGAGCTATTTATCCAGCCACTAACCCATCCAACAACAATTTGTTGCTTGTATCAGGCACTAGGAATACAAATGAGAATTGGATTTCCTCTCTTTAAGTAGCTCAGTCTTGTGGAACAGAATAGACACAATTACAAATAATATTAAAACAGTATGGTAGCTGATACTGAGTCCCACCTTCTCAACTTATGAACTGTCCAAATTTTTGAGAGTGGGAGAGCACATGCAAATTCTGTAGAGCAGTCCTTGGCACATAAAAAGTACTCAATAAATAATAGCTTTAATTCTGTATGCACAAGATGCTGTGAGGTCAGAGAGGAGAGACACCCAGTCCTAGCTGGAGACAGGACAGGAAATGGAGGAAAGCAGGGGATATAGGAAACCTAGGAAATACTTTTTTAGGGGCAGCTACATCAAGGTTAAGTCATGAAGTAATATTGGGAATGGGTAAGATGAAGGAGATAAAGGGGGTAAAGAAGAGAAACATTGTAAGCAGAGGAACCAAAATGAGCAAGGGTAGGGAGATGAGAATTTGCACTGAATCTGCAAAAAATATCAGGAGTAGAGGTGGATAAATAGAAACCTGGGCAAGGCCTAGATTGTGTAAAGTGTTCTACTTTATTATAGGATTTTACTTTTTAAAAGATTTTAGTTATTTGAGAGAGCACACGTGCGTGCAAGCACGAGTCGGGAGGAGGGGTAGAGGGAGAAGCAGACTCCCCACTGAGCGGGGAGCCCTATGCGGGGGTTTTATCCCGGGATCATGACCTGAGCCAAAAGCAGACACTTAACTGACTGAGCCACCCAGGCGCCCCATATATTGTAGGGTTTTAAATCATTCCTTTACTTGGGATGTGGTTGTGAGGGTAGAGGTCATTGAACATTTTAGGGGATTGGTCAGATTTCTTCTGGATGACTTTTATTTTAATTTTTTTGTTTATTGCTGAAGTATAGGTGACATACAGTGTTATATTAGTTTCAGGTGTACGATATAGTGATTCAACAATTCTATACATTACTCAGTGTTCATCATGATAACTGTAGTTACTGTCACCACACGATGTTATATTATTGACTATATTCCCTATGCTGTACTCTATATCCCCATGTCTTATTTATTTTGTAACTGGAAGATTGTACCTTTTAATGCCCTTCACCTATTTCACCTGTCGCCCCACCCACCTTTCCCGTGGCCACCATCAGTTTGTTCTCTGAGTTTAACAGTCTTTTTGTTTTTGTTCATTTGTTCATTTGGATTTTTAATTCCATGTATAAGTAAAATCATATGGTATTTGTCTTTCTCTGTATTATTTCACTTGGCATAATACCATCTAGGTCCAACATGTTGTCACAAATGGCAAGATTTCATTCCTTTTATGGCCGAGTAATATTCCACTGTGTGTATACACACACACACACACACACACACACACACAACTTCTTTATCCATTCTTAAGTTATGAGAAGGAGCATGGATCTGTGTAAGACTGGTGGTGGGGTTAAGAGGCTTTTATGGTAGCCCCGAGAAGAACAATGAAGGCATTTGTACCAGCATAAAGCAGGAATGGAGAGGATAGGCAGATTTCAGAAGCATTTAGGAGGTAAACAAACAGGATGTTGGGATAAGGAGAGGAAGTCAATAACTCTCCTGCTTTGGTATCAGATCATGGTACCACCAACAGGAGAATAAATAAGGGAGGTAGCATGTCTAGAGAAGGCTGTGATGAGTTCTATTTGAAAATATTGATCTGTATGGAGGTTTAAGATACGAGTCTGAAGATACAAGGCACTGGACGAGGGATGTGGTTTGGCCAGTCATGAGCTTGCGAGAGCCTGCTCTGGAAGAGTGAGGGTGCTGGGGAACGTGGGCAGAGAGAACCCCGCACATGTCTAACTGGTCTTAAATCTTACTAGGCCTAATTGTCCTTTACATTTGATGGGAAGAATAGGTGCTAACAGTACAGCCCTCCTGTTATTCTCCTGCTTAGACAAGCTAATAACCTGGAGGGAAAAGAAAACCATGTTCTAATAAGAGAAAGAAAATATTTTATTTTTTATTTTTTTTAAAGATTTTATTTATTTATTTGACAGAGAGAGAGATAGCGAGAGCAGGAACACAAGCAGGGGGAGTGGGAGAGGGAGAAGCAGGCTTCCCGCAGAGCAGAGAGCCTGATGCGGGGCTCGATCCCAGTACCCTGGGATCATGACCTGAGCCGAAGGCAGACGCTTAATGACTGAGCCACGCAGGTGCCTCAAGAAAATATTTTAAAGAGTGCAATTTCAAAGTCTCCTTGAGGAATTAATTGCAACCTTGCCTTAAGAATTGTAATGAGAAGTGTTTTCCTGATTCATTTATCTGTCCTAAGTTTTGTCTTTCAAATATGTGCTTTTTAATTTTGAATTTTTTTGCCAGTATCACCATAATGGCAGGAATTTCTTCAGAAATTTTCTTAGAAGTACTTCTCAATTAATTCTTGTGGGCTCTGTAGCCTGCTAAGGCATTGATGATGGCATGGACATAGAAAGAAAATAAGCTGTCGAGTCAGATTAGGATTTCATTTATGGGTCTGCTACTTATTACCTGTGGACCCTCTGAGCCTTGATTTCCTCACCTATAGAATGGGGTAATGTCCACTTTTACTAACTTATTCTAAAGATTAAGTTAACTAAGAGGTTAAAATTATCTGCCATGTAATAGGTGCTTTGTAATTATTGATTTCTATACAAACATTAGCACCACAGTCACTTGTCATTTTTCATAAATGTGGACTTCAATTAGGGACAAACTTGCATTAGAAGTCAGTTGATAGGGGAGCCTGGATGGCTCAGTCGTTAAGCTTCTGCCTTCAGCTCAGGTCATGATCCCAGGGTCCTGGGATCGAGACCTGCATTGGGCTCCCTGCTCCGCGGGAAGCCTGCTTCTCCCTCTCCCACTTCCCCTGCTTGTGTTCCCTCTCTCGCTGTGTCTCTCTCTGTCAAATAAATAAATAAAATCTTAAAAAAAAAAAAAAAGAAGTCAGTTGTTAATAACAAGGATGATGATGATAGGAAATACTGACATATTGTTTTACTGTCTGCCAGGCACTATTTGAACACTTTGTATCTATTAACTGATTTGATCCTCATGACAGCCCTGAGAGGTAGACACCAGGGTTGTGCCCATTCTACAGATGAGACTGAGGCTCAGCGCTTACGGGACCTTCCTAAATTTTTACAGTTTGGCGGTGACCAAACTTGGATTGTAGATTCTTAAGAACTTTTTACAGTACCCCCAGAGTGAAGCTTTGATCATAGGCTTCGTATGTCAGTATTTGGATGTCTCCAAAATATGTATAGAATGTATATGAATTAGCGTGGCTAATGGATTTTTAACATTAGCTAATATGTTTTAAAAATTGTTTTAATGCTCCATTAACATGGTGACACTCTAAACAGGGTCTTTCTCTGATTTCAGCCTGTGAAGTTGAGGCGGGGAAAGTATACCAGGTATCCTCAAAAGAGCACATCCAGCCTTTCAAAGAAAACATGGAACAATTTATTATTCAAGGTAAATTCTAAAGAGACTTGTTGCATTTCCCTTCTTTTGCAGCAGAAAGGTAGGTAGAAGACATTTTTTAAAATATGCATTGGTTTAAAGGGGATTATTTTGGTATTACAGAAAAATAAATAATGTTTAATCATGAGTCACACAGCTGTGAGAGACTAGCAATTTGGTAAATATTCTATTGATAATTCTTGTTATTACTGTTTTTTAATGACAGTAAATGCACTAGGTTAAAATAGCACCTATTTATAAAGATATTAAAATTTTATGCTTTTTGTGAGTGAAAATTAGATATTCTTCTAAGTTTTAACTATGCTTATGACTTCAGTTCAACTGGGTATTTATTTAGTTTGTCAAAACGCTGGGCCAAAAAACGACGTATATTGATATTTTCCAGATCTTCAAAACATTACATTCTATTTTTTGTAGGATGTATAAATACCTCTAGATATTTAATAACTTTTTTTCAGAAAACTTAAAAGCTTAATAAATATTATCTTATTGACTCCACCCATGACATAAGCAGGGATGAAAAATTTCAGAAAATATTAAACCAAAAAAAATTTGAAGGAGTAATATCTATTAAAAATGTTTTGCTATTTTAAATCATTGAAACTTACAATTATATCAAAGCATTCGCTACTCAAAACATTTTTGTTTTGGAATGTTACATCTCCTCTGAAGATCAGATTTGTGTCATGCCATGCTCTGAGAAAGTTCTTGCTGTCAGGAATTCTCCTAGAGGCTGACATGGCTTGAGACTGAGGCCAAGTAGCACTCTGAAGACTGGCTCCATCCTCTGTTTATTAGGCTACAGTTTTTATAGGTGGTTCAAGTGTCATTAATGATGATTTACAATGAATGAGTCATAGTGGAATTTGATTAAATGTTAAACATAGCTTTTTTTTCAGATGGGAAAATGCTATTTAATCACTTAAGAGAATCATGAAGATTGAAACAGAACTTTGGTCAGATTCATAAATCAAAGTGATGGTCATTTCTAAATTCTCAGGTCCACATGACTTCGAGTGGAAAATCTACTTAGTAATTCCTAAATAGTCCTTGGGATAAAATCAGAGTCTTGTAGTTGGTTACATATTAGAGGACGCTGTAAGCTCATTACATTCTTAATGATGAATAAAAATGAGTCTTCCTTTCTTCATTCAGTGGGGCTTTAGGATCAAGAAAATGCAATTTTAGAGAACTATATAGGTAAAGGATGAGATAATCTTTTTGCTTATGGGATAAAGGAGTCCTTAATTCATTAACTCAGTAAAGAAAGAATGAGTCTTTCTTCATGGCTCTTCTTCTAGCACTTTTGGTTACCTTTTTATTTCATCTCTGGTCCTATTCAGTCTGTTCTGTGATTACATGTTCACTGCAAAAATAATTGAATACCTCCTATCTGTTCAGACATTCTTCTGGGTACTGAGTTATAGCAGTGAATAAGACAATGTACATTATCCAGAAGACAGACAGTGACAATAGCAAATTCTTTGGAACATCTTATATAGATCAAATATGTCAAAATGTGGAAGAAAAGGGTCCAGCTTTAAACATGAGTGCTTATGAGCCTATATTCAGTGACATATAGTAAAAACAATGGATTTCAAAATGTTTTTCTTAAGACAAAGATTTATGAATGTAGCCAATTTTTTTTTTTTTTTGTCCCACAATCCTTCTAGTTATCAGGACTAAATTCTGCAATTAAATTTATACTCTGAAAAATGCATTCCACCTTAGCACAAATAATATATGCCAAATCTTTGCTTATAATTAGGCTTTCCTCAATAATAAAATGGTATTCTTACATTAGCCTCTGTGCTCAGATTACCTTACATAGGTATGTTTTTATATATCCCATCAAATCTTCTTTTAATCCCATCAAAGTTTTTTTTTGAAATGTGCCACATTTCAAAATCTAAAGTCTCTCTCCAGCAATTCAAGAGACTATGCCCAATACTGGCCAAACATTTTTATTGCATTAGCTCTCACAACATAATAGAAACATCTCTTATCCTCATAATTCAACTATTGTGTGGCCTATGGAACACACACTAAAAGTCTTTGGATTTTATCGAGCCCTACGATCTACTGATTCACCCATTTTGTTATTCCCTGTCTTGCCAGTTTTTCTCAAGCCAAGATTTTGTGGTCTCTGCTTAAACATCTCTTCCTTGGGAATGTCCTCACCCCTGCTCTAAAAGAGGCAGATTTAGAGAATTGCGTCCTGCCTCTGCAAGGCATTCGTTTTTTGTAATGGGGCCAACTATGTACCATCTTTGGGAGAGTTGAAGTGCTCAATTAATAATATTAACACTAATAAATAATGTTCTTGAATAATGTTATGAACTCCACCCAGCATTATATTCTTTATAACACTTATTGCTTTCTGCAGTTGTCTTATTTATTTGCCCCTCAACAGTGTAAGTCTCCATTAAGAAAGCAGCCTTGTTTGGTTCCTGGCTATCCCTATACCTAGAACAGTGCCTAGCATGTTGTACACACTGTCTTGCTCACCTGACAAAACCCAACAACCCTCATTAAGCCCATCTCTTTGCTTCCTCCATATTTGTGTCAGAGTAGCTCAACTGTTTTTTGAAGGTGGGAGGGTCCTTTTTTTTTTTTTCAAATATTTTATTTATTCATTTGAGACACAGAGATACAGAGAGAGAGAGAGAAAGCATGAGCAGGGAGAGAGGCAGAGGGAGAGGGAGAAGCAGGCTCCTCGCTGAGCCAGGAACCCGATGTGGGGCTCGATCCCAGGACCCTGGGATCATGACCTGAGCCGAAGGCAGACGCTTAACCATCTGAGCCACCCAGGCGCCCCGAAGGTGGGAGGGTCCTTAACGCCTTAACTGGTATCCCTTTGAAGTCCTGACCACAGACCTGCTGTTAGAACTCATTTCTACTCAGCACCTCTATAAGATTGTCCTTGCAAATTCCGTTTTCTCAGTTTCTGAGATTTTTGTTCCTCTGTTCTCCTCTCAAACCTCCACAGTCTTTCTCTTATGCTTCCTCCTTACTCTGATGAGAACCCCACTTTATCCTGGGGTGAGAAAGCAGATGCTGTTATACAGAAGCTCCCACACCTCAGCATCATGGCTGAGGAACTTGGGCTTCATCCTGAATCCTTGGGGAGCAGATGTTTAAAGAAAGTTTACACTGGCAGCAGGTGGGAAGGACTCAATGGAAACAGATCAGACTTGGAGGCAGGAGGCTACTTGTAAAATTGTTATGGCAGATTGTTAGAGAAATGAGGAGGTCTTGTTCTAAGGACAGAGGGATAGTGCTGAAGAGAGGACATATTTAAGGGGTAACAGTAACATAGAAGAGAAATTACTTGGTGACCAAATAAACATAGAGGTGATGCATAGGTGTCCAGATTTCAGGTTTGTGTGGCTGGGGAGTGGTGGTGTTAATCACTAGGATAGAGAATATAAATATGGGAAAAGATTTGAATGGGTAAGTGGATAAGTGGATAGCATGACCATTGAGGATTGGGCATCATAAGCAAGTGGATGTGATCACCTAGAATGAGTGGATGTGATCACCTAGAATGATAACAAAAATAGACTCAGGATAGAATTCTTGAGGAGGATACATTTATAGGATGAGCAGAGGAAGCCACAACAGATGTTTAGTGGTGAGTTAGGTTGAAAGAAAACCAAGAGAGGCCGTTGTGATGGAAGCCAGCATTAGAGTTTCAGAAAGGAGGGAGTGATCAGAGTAGTTACTGGATGAACATTTTTCTTGGATTAACACAGACAGAAACCAGTTTTCTGAGCCTTTAACATTCAAGAGAAGTGAGGAAATAGAAGGGCACAACTCTGCAACAATTTTAAAAGTTATTGCAGGCTGCTGTAATGTGCATAAATGTTAGACAACTGTTTAATCAAAGTTACTATAATTTAGCTTATCTCTAATTTATGCCAACATATGTGATGATTTTATTTTTGGGATGTTTTATGAAGAAAATTAATTAGTAATCACCAGACACTTATCCAGCATTTATCTGCCATTTTTGTTAAATTTTCTTTTGTGCCTCTTCTTTTTTAAGTAGCAGAAAACAAGAGGGAAGAAGAAAAAGAAATAAATGAGACAGCTAGAGAACATCATGCTAAGCTAATATTTCTCTCAGAACTCAGCACACTCCTTCCTTTTCATTTTTCCTCTTTCTGTTTGAATACAAGTTGTATTATGGACAAGTGTGCATATGAAAATCATGTTTCTGAGCTAAAAGTACCTTAGATCTAGTGGATTGCCTTTTATAGGTGTCTGTGCATGATAAGATTGCTGGGAAAGAAACAGGAGCCTAGTTCTATGTAGTTGGCCTCCACAGCCTTTTACTCATGTGACATATTTTGATAAGTGTATATTTTAAAACTCAGCTCAACTGTTTTTTTGGGTGAATGGCAAAATAAAAAAAAAGCTGGTTCCCCTCCATGCTATTAAATGAAGTAAAGTCCTTATTGTGATTTTATAAATCAGAAATGGCTAATGATATTTTTATTAGCCTGACTCTCCATACCTCCACCCTCTCTCTTCCCAAACCTTTCTTCCTTAAAAAAAGCTTAGTAAGTTGTAGCTGAACTAGAGGAATAGAACCAAGGTGAAGATGCATAAATCTGTAATCACATGCTTATCATGACGAAGGTGTTGAAACCTCAACTCTCAATATACAATCTTTAGTATTGGCAACTCTATGATTGAGAATGGAGAGATGGGGAAACCAGTAGCATTCACTGTACCAAAGACTGAGAAGTCTGCCAGAAGTATCTTCTACTGGAAATGGTCCCATGGTGCCCATGATGCCCATATTCAGGGTGAGCATATTTGGTGGTGTTTTTATTTCTTTTCCTGCAAATATAACATATTTTTAATGATAAAAAGAAGAGACGCATCTGATTTCTTGAAGTCTTTAATTGACCCTTGGAAGTCAAAAGAGAAACAATTATCTTTTAAGCACAACTTTTTACTTATTATTCATGTAACGACAATAATAATAATATTAAGCCTTAATACCAATTCTGTTGTGCAGAAGAATTAACTGAAGCCATTTTATACTCAACGTGATTTTAGTTTCATAATTCTTCAGGATAGGCTTAAGCAGTTGCTGTTATCCCCATTTTCCAATAAGGAAACAAAAGCTCAGAGGGCTTAATACTTGACTAAAATCACACAAGAGATGGCAAAGTCATGTTGAAACCAAGACCTCACATAAGAAACTTAACTATCTTTTATTTTAATTTAAAAATTGTTAAAATATCATTAAGGACTCCAGGGGATAGTGGATAAGTCAGTTCTGTAACGTCAGGTGGTAGAAACGATAATGCAGAAGAAACCACATGTAAGATATGCAATTTTTAAACTCAAAAGTCAGAACTGGAAAGTGCAAACACTTCTGTATTCATGCAATATGCATGCCGACACTTTGCACCAGATAGACAAAGCTCTTTCCCCTGATATATTGATAAATGATGATTCCATTGTGCCCCTCCTGTCACTCTTTATATGGAAGAAGCATACATTTGAAATGATTCTTCTGAAAAGGAAACTAGTCTAGATCACCATTTCTCTCTGAAGGTTAGATTTCCACCAGCCGCAGTCATTCATTCTGTACTGTGGATGAGAACTGATCAAAGAGCCTCTGAGGAGTGGTGGGAATTGGTTCCATATGAGATTTGCTAACAACGGCCTCCTGAATATTTCTACTTGGATGCTCCCACTGATGCCTCATGCTAAACATCTCCATAATGTGTTCCATGTTCTATCCTCCACACTCAGTACCTAACAGACTCCAAATAAATGTTTATTTCATAGATGAATGAATGAAGGGATGGCTTTATCCATTCAGTCAAGCTCCTCAGGTCCTCTGCCCTTCCTGTATTTTCTGTCATTGTGATATCCCCTGTGTGGTTGTCCAAAACAGGAACTTTGGCCTCCTTCTTCATTTTTTAGTGACTGAGTGCAAGAAACAATTTTTAATAATGCATGAGTGTATTATAAAATTCAGGTATATAATGAAATGTAAGTCTTCTTACTATTACTTTCCTCTATTTTAGCCAATGTCATTTCAATGTCATTTCAGTTCTGTCCTTCCAGAGGTAATTTGTGCGTATATAAGCATATATATGTGCATATATACATATACATTTGCATTTATATATATTTTCCTAGTGGTTACATCCTCTACATGTTGTTTTTGTCCCTTGCTTTTTTATTTTTATTACAAAATATTTTATATTTATGTGTATTTTATATTTATTTTATATGCAATAGACATAGCATATAAATACATGCATATAAATTATAATTTTTTGTGCTTTATATTCATTTATATATAACCCCAAAATAAATATATTATATTATTCATTATTTGCTATTAAAGATGTTTTATAAAGTTGCCACAATACTGAATTAATTGACACTGAACCATTGCTCCTAGGAGCAAATGCAAGGTTCAGTTTCTTCACGGCTCTGGTTACATTGGTCTCGTTTTCATCAATCAATCAATATACGCCATTGTTTTATGTGTGTTCATGTTTGAAGACACCTTATTTAATATCCATTGTTGATTCATGAGTACTGAACCCAACCAGCGGCACCATAAACTACCTGAACCAAGCGTACCTAACATACGCACTTTCTCTGTAAGGCACATCAGCTTTTTTGGTGCTTAGGAGTGAGTACCAGACAGACAGCACTGTAGCAGGATACTTGATGGCCATTTTTAAAAAGATAAATTACCACACACAAAAAAAGACACAAAAATGCAAAAAAAAAAAGTCACAATAGACTAAGAAAAGGATACTTATTTATAATATGAGAGCTGAAATAAGCCAGAGCCTGACCTTGCTCCACCTTCACTGGAATGCATGTGTCAGGGGATTCAAGCTGTCCACTGTTCTGCATATGTCCCTGGAGAACTACTGAGGCACTACAGGTATTGATTTTGGAATTAAAATCAATTTTAGTGAGTAGGCAGATTCACAAATACAGAATTCATGAATAGCGAAGATTAACTGTATATGTGGAAGGCATTTACATGTTGTGTACATGTGACATAAATAAGGGTATGATTTTATATATATGTATACATATACACACATGTACATATATGTACACATATACATGTGTATATATTTTACATCTCTAAATGAGATCTAAAGAATTATAATGGAATGAACAGCTATTCCTGCATCTCAAGGAATAGAATCTGATTAATATATTCAGCTCTTCTGTTTATCCTCCCTCAATCTTATGCCTTTGTCCTCTTCAGCCATTACCATTATCTTGAATTTTCTATGTATCATTTGCACACTTTCTATTTATAGTTTTGCCAAAAATATAAATTGTAACTAATTTATTATTAGTTATGTAAATTTACAAACTGTATAAGTAGAATTATAAGCATTTTCTTCTGTGACTTGTTTTATTCTCCAATAAACACTGTTCTTGAGATCTTCCATGTTTATGCATATGGCTTTCTTTCATTAATATTGACTCTGTTGTAGGAATATACTGCACCACCATTTATCTCTCCTCTTCTTTCCCTTTTTTAGCCAGTACAAAAAAATGCTTATATGCACATTTGTTTTCATGACTCATGATGTACATTCATACTCTCTTTTATGGTACAGACCCAGGAGAGCAAAGATTCACTGGGTCACAGGGCAAATGAATCTTCAGTCTCCCAGACAAAGCTAAGTTGTTTTAAAAAGTGATTGGTTCCAACCTACACTTCTGTCAGCAGTGTTCTAGTTGCATCAAATCCCTGTGAGCATGTGGTTCTTAGGACAAATCTATTATTTAAAATGATATTCCAGGCAGCATAGACATTTTCACAATATTTATTCTTCCAATCCATGAGCATGGGATGTTTTTCCATCTCTTTGTGTCTTCCTCAATTTCTTGCCTAAGTGTTCTGTAGTTTCTAGAGTATAGATCCTTCACCTCTTTGGTTAGGTTTATTCCTAGGTATCTTACAGTTTTTGGTACTATTGTAAATGGAATCAATTCCTTAATTTCTCTTTCTTCAGTCACATTGTTAGGGTATAGACATGCAACTGATTTCTGGGCATTGATTTTGTATCCTGCCCTGTTGCTGAATTGCTGTATGAGTTCTAGTAATTTGGGGGTGGAGTCTTTTGGGTTTTCCACCTAAAGTATCATGTCATCTGCGAAGAGAGAGTTTGACTTCTTTGCCAATATGAATGCCTTTTATTTCTTTTTGTTGTCTGATTGCTGAGGGTAGGACTTCTAGTACTGTGTTGAACAAATGTGGTGAGAGCAGGCATCCCTGTCATGTTCCTGACACCTTAAGAGAAAAGCTCTCACTTTTTCCCTATTGAGAATGATATTCGCTGTGGGCTTTTCAGAGATGGCTTTTATGATATTGAGTTATGTTCCCTCTATCCCTACACTCTGAAGAGTTTTAATCAGGAAAGGATGCTCTATTTTGTCAAATGCTTTTTCTGCATCAATTGAGAGGATCATATGGTTCTTGTCTTTTCTTTTATTAATGTGCTCTATCACATTGATTTGCAAATGTTGAACCACCCTTGCATCTCAGGAATAAATCCCACCTGGTTGTATGTGGGACATGAGGAATAGCACGGAGGACCACAGGAGAAGGGAGGAAAAACTGAATGGGAAGAAATCAGAGAGGGAGACAAACCATGAGAGACTCTGGACTCCGGGAACCAAACTGAGGGTTACAGAAGGGGGGGGGGTAGGGGAAGGGGGTAACCTGGTGATGGGTATTAAGGAGGACACGTGTGGGTGTTATACGCAGCTAATGAATTGTTGAACGCTACATCAAAAACTAATGATGTACTATATGTTGGCTAATTGAACATAATAATTAAAAAAATTTTAAAAATAATGATA
The DNA here is from genome assembly GCF_964656455.1 of Halichoerus grypus. NCBI lineage: Eukaryota > Metazoa > Chordata > Mammalia > Carnivora > Phocidae > Halichoerus > Halichoerus grypus. Next base: position 96,823,233 of record NC_135718.1, on the reverse strand, counting down.
TTCCATTGAGGTTTTAATTTGCATTTGATTTTTTTATGAGAAGTTAGCATATTTTCATGTCTTTATAGTGACTTCCTCTTCTATGAACTGCCTTTTCGAATCTTTTGACTGTTTTTCTGTAAATTATTTCTGTCTTTTATTTATTGAATTATTAAGAATTCTTTACATATTTAGGATATTAAAGTGTTACAAACATGTCTCCCACTTTGGAGCTTCCCTTTTCACTTTTTTATTTTGACAATCGATGAACAGAAATTCTTTATTTCTATGTAGTGATATTTATCAACCTCTTCTTTGATGAGATATAATTTTTGCCTTATTTAAGAAATCTTTCCATGTTACAGGTTTGTAAAGATATTGTCCTATATTATCCTGTAAAAGTATTGTAGTTTTACTTTCAAATTTAATTCTTAATCAATCTGATTTTTATTTATGTATATAATTAATTTTTATGTATGGTCTGTAAACGTCAAAATTTTTTTTTACATAGATAATGTTGTAGTTATTTAGTACCATGTAATGAATATGCCATCATTTCTCTTCTAAAATGCAGTGCCATTGTATCATGTACAAATTTTCTGTATATGAATGTCTTGCTTTCCTGGGTTTTCTCTGTACTATTACGTTGACCTATTTCCAGTATTGATTTTCATAACCACAACCTGTTACTGTCTTATTTCCTGTAGCCTTCTAATAATCCTTGAAATGTGGTCAGATTAGACTCCCATTTTCTTTAGGAGAGTTATGCCTCTTCTTATTAATTTATTCTATATAATTTTAGAATAAAGTTGTCAAGTTCCACCAAAAAAATCTGTTAGGGTTTTTGAAACCATTAATTTATACATCAGCTTGGGGAGAACTGACATCTTATGAAATAAAACTAGGAACATGATAAAGACTGGGATCTATTTTTATGCTTCCTTTGAAGTTGGTATTAAAAGTTGTTTTACAATTTTCCTTAAGGCCTTCACATAATTATTTTATAGTATATTCCTAAAGACCTTATTTTTTACTATAATACATTTTGTGAATCACATTTACTATTACCCTCCAAAGATATATAAAATTCAAATAACTATTGTATAAAGCTGTTACATCCTAGAAACTTGCTGAACTCAATTATTAATATAGTAATTTGTGAACTTTTAAAAATTTTCTCATAGAGATCACTGCAAATAATGTCCATTCTATTTCTTCATTTCTTTTTTCTGGCTGTGTTGCATGGGCTGGTACCTTCAGTGTAATATGGACAGGAAGCATGGAAATGTCCTGTTGCAAAGAGGTGTGGTTAGAGGAATGGAATTCTGTAAATACATTACCACCAACTGATTGATGGTTTTCTTCTCACTCAACATTTCCCCTTTACTATGTTACAAATTATATTCTGTACCTTTATTCTTTTAATGCATACCTTTGATATTTCAACAGGATTCTTTAACAAAATCCAAGGTTTAAAATAATACAAATCCCTAGAATGCTTCAACTCTAACCTCACCCATTTATTCTTATATGCCATTTGTTTCCAATGTTTTAGTATCACCTTCTGTTTTTTATAAACAATACTATATTCTTTGCTCACCATACCCTCATACTGTGCCTTCCTTCTAAGATGATTTTTCTTCTCTCTGAAGTACATTCTTCAAAAGTTAGTTTGGTATGAGACTCTGGATTATAGACTCTTTTTTTTTTTTTTGTCTGTCTGGAAATACACATCACACTTACTTTTGAGAGATAGGTCTGCTAATTATAACATTCTGGGCTGAAAATAAATTCCTTTCAGGAGTCTGGGTGCCTCAGACTCTTCCTTCATTGGGTTAACAACTCTGCTTTGGTCCAATTTTTGTCTCTTTGTTTCTAATCTAAATTTTCTCTCAGGCTCTTTTATGTTCTCTATTTCTCTTTATGTTTGTTTTGGCTAATCATCAGGGGGCACTACCAACGAAGAACTATTTTAAGATAAATTCTTGCCTTGCATTTTAGGATCACATATCGTGGATTGAGGCCCAATGCAGAGTGATTGCCCATTTGGGATTATGGCTTCTCATGTGAGAGAGTTTCTCCTTCCATCCAGAGCCACAGGGAGAGGGACATATTTTCTCAATGTCTACTTTAGTGAGGTATAATGCTTTTCAATTTCCTCCTCACTAAGGGGAGTGTCTCTTTGGACACCTTGGAGAATTCTAGTCCTATTCAAAATGTCCCTTATATGGCTTTTCAAAATACAGCTCTAAGTTGCTGGGTTTCACTAAACCCTGTCAGTGCCCACCTCTTTGGAGCCTTGCTCCTATTTGTTTTTATGGCCTCAGAGAATTTTCCTTATTTTCTAGCCAACTCAGCCGTGCATTCAAGTTTACTCTCATCTAGTATCTTTGCGTGCTTTGTTGTGAAACTTCTGCTATCTTGTCCTTAGTATGGTTGAAAATAGAGGTCTATGTTGGATTTTTTCAATTAAAATATCTTTGAGAGGATTTTGTATCAGTACATTCTTCTTAATGACTTTATGGTATTCCATTGTAAAAATGCACCCCTTACTTGCTCATTTCTTTACTTACAAACTGTCTTTCCTACAACATTGCTTTGAAAAGAGAAAAATTATAAAGGATAAATGTGTACATTTTTCATACTGTATATGTGTACAGTATATTCCTAATATTGAACTGCTGGGTCAAAAGCAATATTGGCCTTATTCTTGATGCCTCCTTTTCCCATTGTTCCTCTTGTCTGTGCATGACTAAATCCTGTGTATTTTCTTAAACACATCAGCTTCCCTCAAACCCCACTGCATTCACTCTGTCTTAACTCAAAATAATTTCTTGTTTCTATTATGCTAACCCCTTCCTAAGAGGTCTCATTTTTCCTTGTTTCTTTCATTCTATTGTAGTACATTTACCAGTGAACTTCATAATAACCTATAGTCTTCTGGAAAAGATTGAATTATGCTCAGTATCATGATTATTAAGGTATATGAATGCTCATTATAATTTATATATATTTAAATCATATTTAATATATTTTAAAATATGTCAGATATCTGACCCATAAGTTTCAAAATATTCTGTATTTGCCTTCCATGTTACATAATAAGCCATTAACTGCATATTTTTTATGATTTAACCTCAGTTTTCCTTCCTTAGGTCCTGAGTGCTTGGAAAGGATCCACTGTGAGAATCCTAACCAAATTGTTATGTTCTTGTAGCAGAAACCCAAATACATTCTTTAATGGATGTTATGACACTTTCTAATTTTTTTGAAGGAGTCAGCTAGAAATTGAAAATGACTACTACTTTTAAAATTGTAAACATTTTTTGTTAAAGCAATTCTGGTGTAATGAAACCAAAGGATCCTTTTCTATAATTACTTAGAAAATAGCAACATTTTGATGCAAAGGGAAATACTCATAACTTAATAAATTTAACCATTTCGAATTACAGAGATTCTGGTTAATGTTTAAAATCTGTTAGTCTACTAATTTTCTGCTTGACAGATTTTTTTTTGGATATTATTTGGGCATTAGGACTATTAGGGACATTAGAATTAAGGGAGTATGTCTATATAGGATCTCTCTATCTGTCTCTACTCTGAAGACTAGTAACACTTGTGAAGCATAGATCCATGGCACATAGGAGTGCATAGGTATGATTACCCCTTTTCCATCGTAGAGAAATAAAATCTTAGTGAGATACTCATAAAGCATATTAACCCGTGAGAGAAGTCATCTAACCCATCTGGCAAATTGTCTCCTCTCATGTGCCAAATCTAATAGGTTGACAATGGCTTCTTGGAGTCTTGTTTGGGGCATAATTCTTAGGTTTTTAACTGGATTCTTGAATTTTAATGAATTAGTTTTATTGTGATTAGTGCTTGTGTGATGCTGCCCCTTTTTCTATTTTTTTTTTACTTTTAACCTAAGTATATATTAATATTTTAAGTGGGATTCATTGAGATTACATGTAGTTAAAACTTTTCTAGCCAATTTAAGTGTAAGTATTTAGACCACGTACATTTAATATACCAATCAATATGGTTGCATTTCATTTGCTATCTTTATATTTGTATTTTGTCTGTCACATTGTTTTCCTTTTTATCTTTTTTCCTGCCTTCTTATGGATTAGTTGAGTATTTCATTTTATTTGTACCATTGGCTTATGAGCTTTATCTTTTTGTTTTCTCTTTTTAGTGGTTTTTCTAGGGTTTATACTGTAACTCTTTAATTTATCACATTCTGTCTTCAAATAAATTTTTTTTTAAGATTTCATTTATTTATTTGACAGAGAGAGACACAGCGAGAGAGGGAACACAAGCAGGGGGAGTGGGAGAGGGAGAAGCAGGCTTCCCATGGAGCAGGGAGCCGGATGTGGGACTCGATCCCAGGAGATCATGGGGATCATGATCTGAGCTGAAGGCAGACGCTTAATGACTGAGCCACCCAGGCGCCCCATCTTCAAATAATTTTATTCTGTTTCAAATATAATCTAAGAGCTTTAAAACAGTATATTTCCATTTTCCCTCCTGTTCTTTGTGTTGTTGTTGCCATATTTTTACTTCCATATAAATCATAACTAAAATAATATATTGTTTGTACTTTTGCTTTTAACAGTCAATTATCTTTTAAAGAAAGGTATAAGAAGAAAATGTCTTTTATATCCTTCCACATATTTAGCATTTCTAGTTCTTTTCTTATGTAGGTCTGCCAGTGCCAAACCTTTTAGCATTTGATTGCTTGAAATGTTTTATTTATTTGTTTTTTTCTCCATTTGTGAAAGATATTTTCACTGGATATAGAATTGTCAATTGACAGTTTTGGTTTTTTTTGGTTTGATTTTTCTTGTCACACATCAGGATATTTTTCTCGTCTTCTGTTTGCATAATTTCTGATAAAAAATATGTATTAGTTTCCTATAGTTGCTATTTAAAAAATTACCACAACTTTGTGGACTTAAAACAACACAAATTTATTAGCTTACAGCTCTGGAGATCAGAAATCCAAATGGACATTGTTGAGCTAAAATTATGGTGTCAGCAGGGCTTTCTTTCTTCTGGAGACTCTAAGGCAGAATTTGTTTCCTTGACTTTTTCAAATTCTGGAGGTTTCCCCCATTCCTTGACTCTGAGTTTTCTTGCATCTTCAAAGTCAGCCAGCAATGGCTGATAAAGTTTTTCTTATGGTGTATCACTTTGACACTGACTTTCTTGCCTCTCTCACTTATAAGGACTTTGTGATTACTTTGGGCCAATCTAGATAATACAAGACGACTTTTCATCTCAATATCAGCTGATTAGCAACATTAATTCCATCTGCAACCTCAACTCCCCTTGACATGTAACATAACATATTCACAGATTCTGAGGATTAAGACATAAACATCTTTGGAAGGACATTATTCTGCCTCCCACGAAGTCTGGTCATTTTTATTTTTGTTCCTTGAAATAAAATGTATTTCCTCCTACTTCTGGCTGTTTTAAAATTTTGGCTTTTTTGCTGATTTTTAGGATTTGGATTATAATGTGCATTTTTGTATATGTATATGTTTTATTTTTATTGTTTGGAGTTAACTGACCTCTTGGATCTGGGAGTTAATAGTTTTTGTCAGATTTGGAAAACCTTTGGCCATTATTCCTTTAGTTACTTTTCTGCTCTGTCTCTCTCCTTTTCTTTCACTACTCCATTTTCACATATGCTGGACTGTCTACTATTGTCCCAAGGTCATCAAATCTTGGTTAGTTTTTTCAGTCTTTTCTTCTGTATGCTTCAGTTGGGATAGATCCTATTGTTACGTCTTGAAGTTAATTGTTCTTTGCTTCTGAAATATCTAACCACATGTTATTTGCATTTTTAAGTGAATTTCATTTTTAATTAAAGTCAGTTTTTCATTTGCGAAACTGTATTTTTTCATCTCTACAAGTTCCACTTAGTTCTTTCTTTTGTGTCTCCCATTGTTATATACTGCACATTTGTGTCCCCCAAAATTCACATATTGAAACCCTCAATGTGTTGGTATTAGGAGGTGGGGTTTTGAGAAGTGATTAGGTTATGAGGGTAGAGTCTTTATAAATGTGACTAATGCCCTTATAGGAAAAGACATGAGAGAGCATGCCTCTCTATTTTATGGTGGTGAGAAGGCAACAAGAAGTTGCCTGTCTGCAAACCACTAAGAAGGCTCTCGCTGGAACCCTGTTGTACTCGCCCTCTGATCTCGGACTTCTGGCCTCCAGAACTGTGACAAATGAATTTTGTTTAAGCTAGCAAGTCTTTGGTATTTTGTTACAGCAGTCTGAAGAGACTGAGACATCCATTTTTCTCCTATGTTCCTGTTTTTCTTTAATATTTGAGCATAGTTATAATAACTGCTTTAATTTTAATGCTTTTTTTTTCCTTTTTTTTTTTTTAAAGATTTTATTTATTTATTTGACAGAGAGAGACAAAGCGAGAGAAGGAACACAAGCAGGGCGAGTGGGAGAAGCAGGCGTCCCGCTGAGCAGGGAGCCCGATGTGGGACTCGATCCCAGGACCCTGGGATCATGACCTGAGCCGAAGGCAGACGCTTAACCATCTGAGCCACCCAGGCACCCCTAATTTTAATGCTTTTGTTTTATTTACTAGTTCATCTGTGGTTATTCCTGGTTCTGTTTCTATTGATTTATTTATCTTTGGTAATTGATTACATTTCCCAACAGTTGGTTGGTCTAGTAATTTTTTATTAAATCCTAGGCACTGTTACTGTTGTTGACTGTGAGGATTTTGTGTATTACTCTAAAGAATATTTGGCTTTGTTTGTGTAGACAATTTTAATTACTTGTCAGTTTTGATCCTTTAAGGCATGTTTGTAAACTTTGTTGGGGCTAGTCTAGAGTATCCTTCACATCAGTAATAATTCAGTCCTAATAAGGTGCTATCCCCCCACACCACCTCCCCAGCACACGCACTGGGGTCTCCAGTAGCTATCCTGTCCCAGGTGGTCACAAATAGCTCTCCACCCCAGATTTCAAACACCTCTTGGCCCTGTATGATCTCTGGGAATTACTCAGTTTATAGCTTCTTGATTCTTTGCTTTGACTAACAAAGACTTTTCTTCACTCTATATATGTGCCACCTAATATTCAGCAAAAACTCAAAGAGACCTCGATGCAGATTTCTGGCCTTCTTTTCTGCAAGGCTCTTTCCTCTCTGGCTCTCAGCCCCTCAACTTTCAGCTATTTCAGACTCCCAAACTCCTATCTGTATTTCCTCAACTCAGCAAGACTGACTGGCTTATTTGGGTTCCCCTTCCTGGGCCCACAGTCTGGAAATTGCCTTTAGACAGAAATCCAGGAAGATTTTAGGGTTCAACTAGTTTGTTTACCTTCTTTCAGAAAGGAGAGCCTTGTGCTACCAGTTGTCCAGTATATGAAGACTGTTGTTTCATATATTTTATCCAGTTTTCTTGTTGATTACAGCAGGAGGCAAGTTTGGTTCTTGTTAATCATGTCCAGAAGGGAAATCTCTTTCCATTGGTTTAAAGTGAATGAAGTTCAGTCTCCTTTGCCTCGTTTGTTATGATATCACACCATAAGAGGCTGAACCTGCCTCTGTCCACAGCTTTTGGGCCAACTATTTTCCATTATATTTCCCATCTTGTCTACATTATATCCTTCCATCTTGATATCCTGTACTATGTGGCACTTATGACTTTGCACATTTTTTCCTGCTGTTTGTTGTTTAAATGTCTTCTCTAGCCTCTTCCTTTTTCATTTGACTGATGCTTGTTCATCATTTTAGTCCCAGCTCAGCATTTGCCTTTCTCTTTTCCTCTCAATACGTAAATGTTTCACTTAATTGTGCTCATGACTGACTTGACATTATGGCTCAGGGGTCAGACCGTATGAGTTTGAATCCTGTCTCTTTCTCTTAATATTTCTGGATTTCTGGTATGTTGCCAAGTTATTTAACTGCTAATTTCCTTCTTGTAAATGGGAATGATTATAGTGCCTTTTATTATTGTGGGTCATTATATGTAAAAAATTAGATTAGTAATGGCCATATCTATATTAACATTCTCATTGAGCTATCTCTGTAATACTTATTTGCATGATGATTTGTCTCTCTCCTCATCTAACATTTTCTTGAAAGGAAAGACTCCAAAATAGTTATCCATGTATTGCTCCTAACAAAGTATCCAAATCATACCATGTGCAAAGTTTGGTTGAAATATTGTAACATTGAATCATGTGGCTTTTGTTTCTAGGATTGGAATGCCCTAGCCTTCCTATTGTAACTCATGCATTGTGTTGGCCAGTAAAGTTGGGAGGAAGAGAAAATACATCAGGAAAGATTTTCTGGTTTTCCAAGTTTTAGTTTAAGCAATTTTGCATTTTGATGTTTTGATAGAATTAATTGGTATTGCATTTAATATGGAAAGTTCAGTCTTAAAACATTCATTTGCATATTTTTAGTTAAAGGCTAATAGAAATTTTTGTGTTGTCTGAGGATACTAATTTAAGTTCAGCTTGGAATTAGTAAGAGGATGTGCTTAGTTCATCTTCTTTAATAAGGTAGTTTTTACTTGATAAAGAAAAAAGAAAGGAATTTGCTGCAGATGTGTCTTTTCTTTAATGCTGATTAGTGAAAGTTTAGGAGAGATTTAAAGATTTATGTAGAATATGGGTAGAATAATATGTAGGCTTTGTCTATGATTTTATTTGAAAAATTAGGTGGTATAACCAATGTTTCAGTTGGAAATCAATAGCTCTTTTATACTGTATTGTTCACAGAATGTGAAACTCATGCAGGCACATTATGTTTTCCCATGTCGTTTTCACTTTGGGTTTAAAATGAAGGTTTAGAAAGGAATTTCACTGAGGACCACTTCAATAGCTATATCCGGCTGGGTGATAATAGCACATGGCTTTCTTGTATTTTAGGGTTGGCCAGAAGCCATATATATGAAATTTTTGAAGTATGCATCATTTACTGTAGTGTGTACGTTTCTTGAGTGTTTATAGTGAGCACCTATTCATTATGTTTATGCACACCTATATTTCTAGGGACACAACTGGTATGTATTTTTATGCACAAAGTAGGAATAATCCTCAGTATTAACTCAAAGTTGGCTGTGAATTATTGCAAAGGCCAAGTTGTAATTTTATACTCTGTAGATACTGTTTTTCTTCTTCCCATGAATATCCCACAGCATTTGTTTTATTGTCCTAAGAACATTTGCAGCATCAAGGAAGGAATGCCCTGAGAGTTAGTTATTTCTTTTGCTAAGGAAAGAAATTCTGATATTCATTCACT